>NW_027077957.1:0-150704 GCF_963930625.1 Muntiacus reevesi | reverse complement strand
AATTTTTCCACACCACTCAAAACTCAGTTTCAAGGAGCCAAGGTGAAGTTCTGCTTTTCAGTAGTAGGTTCAGCTGCTATGTATTTACTACCTCATCTTCATTAAAAAAAAAAAAAAAAGTCTTACCTTGTTTATATGAATGAGCTAAGTTTAAACAAGCTCCTGCTTCCTACCTAAACCAAAGCATCTTAACTAGGTAAAGAATACTTCAATTTAAAGCCACTCTGCAATAACTATGCACTCCTATACTTTGCGAGGCTTTATAACTAGTCTACGTCACAATACTGCAGCTAAAGTATTGGTAGTGGACTTAAGGGAATAGCTAAACATAAAGCAGCTTCTCATTAAATGAAGATTATCTGGTTCCTGCTATGAGATCAGTTTCCAGTGATACCTTTAAAAACTCTCCTCAAGGTAAGACTAAGAAGGAATACAGCAAATGTCAGCCATGAATACAGCAAAAAAACAAAAAGCTGAGAATAATCAGATCCAAAAAGCTATCTTTTTGGATAGCTTTTTGTGACAAATTTTTTTTTTGGGACAAACTTTTATAATAGAAATCTGAATAAATGTCAAGACAAAATAAGGAGTTTCTAATTCAATGAGAAGCACTTTTTTTTTTAACCACTGAAACAACTGTATTTATTAACATTCTTAAAAGTTGGGGAGCTAAAAATAATGGCAACATTTTTCTGAATCACTTCTACTTAAAGGACTTCTCTTTGCTTAAAGGGCTATGGGAGAGAATATCACAAGCTAAGAGGTTATAAAAAGTCAGAGATGCTCAATGGAAATGAGTACAAAATGGGTGATTAGAAAAGAAGCTAATATCCTCTTATACCCAGTGAACACTGTGCTGTCCAGTGGCTAAAAAGAGTAGCAAATCCATTTAAAAATCTAGTTTGGACAAAAGACAAGCAATGTATCACTCTGTCCTTAAAACTACAATGACCACACATACTGGCCACACCAGAACAGTTCTGAGACTAGAAGGGATGCTATATCAATTATGCTTGGACAACAGAAGCAAACCAGACCTGCTCCTGGCAGGCCAGCTCACATATTCACCCTGCTTCAAAACCAGGCTGAATTTCTCAGTAATTTCTCCCTTCTCTGGTATTTTTATCTAACAGCATAGACTACGTTTCCACATGCATGTCTCATGTTCCCCAAGCCAGCTGTAAATGAACTAGGGGCAGAGAGGGCAAGAAGAGTAACGGTCAGCAGAACACCACAGGTAGATGGAGAGGAAAAACTCAAAAAACCGCTAAGTGAATAGTGAAAAAGGCAGGAACAGCAATTCTAAGTACAGTTTTTAAGACAAACTAAACACCAACAACTCTAAGTTGATGGGTTTTTCACACACTGAACAAACGGAGATGGTCTGGTGGTGACCTGCTCTCCGATGAACTTCCCCTGCTGGAGACAAAAGTGTCAGAACGCTAACACCCAGAGTGAACTAGACCGCAGAGCCCAATTAATATAGCAGATGAGAATCAGAAATTATTGAAGGAATATTTCAGGAAAAGGAGCCTGCCAACAGTCCTTGGCACAGACGGAGCTGAGGAGTGGGATGCCTAAGGTGAACGGTGCAGGTGGGAGACAGTGAGAAAGCTAGCTGGTTTACCGTCACCATCAAGGACGGAGGGGAAAACCAAAGACGTGAAATAACCCAGGTGATGTCTAAGGAATGGTATTCCTTAGAAGAACATCATTCCTTAAGAATAACCGAACATTATTCTTCAATTCTAAATCTAGGAAAAGTGATGCAATGATAATACCACTGGCCTGGGAAAGTTGAAAAGGCCCCATCTTGTTTTAATTTTTAAAGAGATTAGTTTGAATAGGGACAATACATCTACAGAAAGAGAAGTCTACTAAGACTCTGTGCAAATGCTAAAAGGCAAAGTTTAACTTGGTACACTTTTAAATACATGACAACTTGCTTTTGATGATTATAAACTTCTATTACCATTACTTGTAAATTAATATTTTCTCAGTACTCACCACAAACCCACAAAAAAATGTAAAAAAAGACTTGTGAAAAAATCCTTGACCAAAGTTATTGAGCACAAGTCAATCGTAATTAATGCCAAAAAAGATACTAAATACAAGTTCTAAAGAGAATTAATTTTAAGAGGTGTTCAAAAGTCACTTTTAAATGAATGCCAAAACAGATCCTCCACAAGTTCTATCATGGGAAATGAGTGCCCTCTACTGGAAGTTAACAGTCATAAAACCACTTAAGTTAAATTGTATTTCTTAAAGACCTGGCATTTAGTACTGAACTAGACAAAGAGGGGTTTCATATATAGACAACATATTGCAAACAGCTCTCTTTTGCTAAAAGGAAAAAGTAATTATCAGTTATGAAGCACAATTTGGGCGACAACATTCAAACATACGTCTTATCCTGGTACGAAGAGACTGGCAAACAAAGCTAAAGAAAGTCTACTAATAAAGCGAGCCACTCCTGTTTAATTGGGGCAGAGGGTCTGCACAAGAAGCCACAAAGAAGCTAGTTTTTAAATTTTTCAGCTACAGCCCAGATTCAACTCCTGCCTAAAACTGTATCAGACCCTGGCCTTGAGCCACAATCAGTAACAAATGGCTGAATATGAAAGTACTATGCCTGATACAAACATTACATTTTAAAGGATACTTTGAACACTAGCAACATGAAACATTATTAGTTTTAAGACCTTTGAGAGTAAAACACCACAGTCACATTCTGGAAAGTAGCTCCTTGAAAAATTAAACAGAAAATTAACATATGATTCAGCAATTCTACTTCTGGGTATACAGCCAAAAGAATTAAAAGGATTCAAACAGGTGTCTGCACACCAATGTTTATAGCTGCATTATTTGTAACAGCCAAAAGGCAGAACAACCGAGTATCCATTAACAGATGAATATATCAAAATCATGAAGACAAAATAGTGGTAAACAAGGGCTGGGAGAAGGGGAAATAATCAGTACAGAGTTTCAGTCTGCAACGATGACAGTGCTGGAGATGAATAGTGGTAGCAGTCGCACAACAGTGTGAATGTACTTAATGCCCCAAACAATTCTCACTGTATACCTAAAACTGGTTAAAATGGGAAGTTTTAGGTTATGTATATTTTGCCACACACACACACACACACCCACCCACCCACAGATATTTTAATGATTCCCTGTCTGAGTCTGCAAGCTTTTATTTCACCACCTACATTGAACTGAGCTCCCTTCCAAAAAGAAAGACCTGTATTACAATTTCATAACACCAGAAGTTTTAAAACACTGCACTCTCATCCGTCACTGAATCCTTACTATGGCTACACACTTCTGATAATCTTAACCCTTGTTTCAATGCACCTACACAAATCACTGTATGTTTCTACCTGATGATTCAGTGGTAAAGAATCCACCTGTGGTGTAGCAGAACAAGAGTTCAATCCCTGGGTCAGGAGGATCCCCTGGAAAAAGAAACAGCAACCCACTCCAGTATCCTTGCCTGGAAAATCCCATGGGCAGAGGCGCCTGGTGGACTACAGCCCATGGACTTAGTGACTGCAAACATGACAATGCAAACCGCCAAGCAAACCACCTGGAACAGTCTTGCCCCAGTGACCTTCCTCTTACCCAGTATCATCAACAGTTTTAACTGCTGTTTTAAGAGCAAATGAAGGGAGGGGCGGCATTTTAAAAAGTCAGTTCATAAACTGCCAGTGACAGGGGAAGGGTGAGGGAGAAGATTATACACTTGAAATACAGCTCACTTTAGCATGCTACCTCATGTGCAGTATCCCGATAAGCATGGCAGCCAAATTTGCACTGAGTCTTCCCATAATACAGCAGCAGCTTAACCGAGAAAGCAAGTCAGCAGGCAGACTGGGTAGAAAATACACAAGCTGGACCAAAAGCTGCTGAGACTCTGCTGACAGAATCACCACTGTGCCTTCTTGTGGATCTAGTGAGGCAGGAAGACAAGTTAAATTTTAAAAGATATACAAACAAGAATTAATAAAGCAGACTGACCATTTTCACTGTGCTATGTTGAATTCTAACATATCAACTACATGAAAAAAAATATATATGTATGGCTTAAGGTACTGCCTAGAGTAAGACTAAATACAATCATTATTTAAAGATAACATTTAACACTCGATTTCATAATATTCAAATGTGTTATTTGAAATAATAACTGATGGAGTTAAAGGTATTAGAAACAAAGCAAAACAGTAAAAACAAAAAACAAACAAACAAAAAAAAACAAGCACTTTTGCCAAACAGGGACAATTATAATATCAACCTAATCCGGCCCCATCACTTCATGGCTAATAGATGGGGAAACAGTGGAAACAGTGGCTGACTTTATTTTTCTGGGCTCCAAAGTCACTGCAGATGGTGACTGCAGCCATGAAATTAAAAGATGCTTACTCCTTGGAAGGAAAGTTAGGACCAACTCAGATAGCATATTAAAAAGCAGAGACATTACTTTGTCAACAAAGGTCTGTCTAGTCAAGGCTATGGTTTTTCCAGTGGTCATGTATGGATGTGAGAGTTAGACTGTGAAGAAAGCTGAACACAGAACAATTGATGCTTTTGAACTGTGGTGTTGGAGAAGACTCTTAAGAGTCCCTTGGACTGCAAGGAGATCCAACCTGTCCACCCTAAAGGAGATCAGTCCTGGGTGTTCATTGGAAGGACTGATGCTGAAGCTGAAACTCCAATACTTTGGCCACCTGATGCAAAGAGTTGACTCGTTGGAAAAGATCCCGATGCTGGGAAAGATTGAAGGCAGGAGCAGAAGGGGACAACAGAGGATGAGATGCTTGGATGGCATCACCGACTTCATGGACATGGGTTTAGTTGGGCTCCAGGAGTTGGTGATGGACAGGGAGGTCTGGCATGCTGCAGTTCATGGGGTTGCAAAGAGTTGGACACGACTGAGCAACTAAACTGAACTGAATTTAAAACCAAAGACTTATCTGAGTATACACACACACTCCTATATATAAGCAATACTGAAAAATACAGATTTTTAAATACCACACACAAAAGGTAGACACAAACCAACGTTTGTCATTTAATAAATGGGTAAATATAAAGTGGTGTATATTCAACAGTGGAATGTTACTCAGCATTAAAAAGAAATACAGTACTCGTATATGCTCGTAAATCCTAAGAACAGTATGCCAAGTGACGGAAGCCATACTGAGAAGATCCACATCACACAATGTCATCTGTGAGAAATGATCAAAACAGGCAAATACAGAGAGACAGAAATGGTGAACAGTGGTTGTCAGGAGCTGAGGTAGGAAGAAATGAGGAAATAGGGATGGACTACTAATGGTAGAGTTTCTTTTTGAGGTGATAAAAATATTCTGGAGTAAGATAATAGTGACTATCGCACAATCTTGGGAATATGATAAAAATTAATGAATTGCACAGTGTAAAATGGCCAATTTTATGGTATATAAACTGTGTCCTAATAATAAATACTAATTATACATATGCATATATGTATATTTTTATTGATATTTTTGCTAAAAGAATGAAAAGGTTTCAGGGGTGAGTGAAACGTTAATATATGAAAGCCGTACAAGATCTCAATAACGATTAAATAAGTAAAATTTGCCATCAAAGTTTCAAAAGAATTCTATAAAAATACCTGATCAGTTTTGAATTTGTGAATTTCGTGGCTTAAAAGATAATTTAAGATCTGAAGACACATCTACAACCTTTAGTTTTCTTAAACTATTGTATTAAGTAATACTATTGAAAATGAATTTACTGTTTGATATTTTATTCATTTTACCATGGTACAATTAATGTATAATTTGAAGGAAAAGTAAAACCTAAAGATCTCCCCTTTGAAACATTGTTCTTAAGTCGGGGTAGACCGATTATTACATACACAGGTAAACAACACTCTTACCATAGATTCGGAGAGCAGTAACTTGTAAACTTTTGAGTAGCTCTTTATTTGCTCGGGCTGCAGCAGTATGGATAATGTCAACAAACTGTGTTGAAAGCTCAGGATTTCGGGAGCCGAGATGTGCAAGCTGCAGTGGTAAACCAGCCAACCAACGTGATAACACTTTACTACGGTATCTAAGGCCATCAAAGAAAAGGGAAATACACCACATTTATTTAAACATTTGAGAGCCTATAAGATGACTGGCATACTATATTCATCTATAGTATTCTCTAAGGTTTTACCCACTGTATTTTAAAAGTTTATGTAGTTTGGGGCACTACGTACATTGTAATTTTATCTTAAAGGACACAGGCTCTACTTAGCTTGTGAACTATTTACACTAATTTGTAATGACCGTTTTACTATATTAAGTCATTTATGCATTCAGTATAGGGTGCCCCCACATTAAGTGGCTACAAACTTGGGTTATTTCCATTCTTGCACATACTTGCTCACTCTCTAATGTCTCATCTTGGACACGGCAATCACTTTTGCTGTCCCCCAAGAGTTCAGTGATTTACACACAACCTTTGGAGTCTACCAGACTTGAACTTAAGTCTCAGTCTGGCTGCCCTTTAACAGCATGACACTCACCAACTTATTTAACCTAAGCTTCCTTCTATAAGGCAGAAACCAACAGTACCTACATAAAAGTATGAGAATTACTGAAAAATTAAGAAAAGCACCTGACTCACAGTAAAGACTTGAATATGTTCTAACAACTACCTATGTATGCTGAGGTACCACAGATCCCGTTATCTTTCACCCAAACATCTCTTCCAGACTATCCCAAGTAAACCTCAAACTCACCACATCTAAGACTGATTCCTGAGTTCTACTCTTCGTGTTGTCTGCATCACCAGACAGCACCAAACCAAGCTGGACACTTTTGCTCTTTAAGATACCGCCATTTAAAAATTTATTGAAACATTTTTGACACCCAGTATTATGTTAGTTTCAGGTATGTATCACATAATAGTCTGACATCTGTACACATTGCAAATGGTCACCATACGTCTAGTAACCACCTGTCCTAATAAAAGTTACTGGTCATATTCTTTATGCTGTATATTATATCCCCATGACTTATTTACTTTATAACTCAGTTTGCACCTTTTAATCTCTTTCACCTATTGTACACCTCTCCTCTTCTACTGCCCTCATTCTTATACCATGTGTCCCAATATGTCACTAAGGGCCAGAGGTTAAACCTCCATAATTTTTATGGGAAGCAAAACAAAATTCTGAGGCTGCTACAGGTGGTTCCAATAATTGTCCTTTAGCTGTTAAGCAGACAAGTGGAAATATATGCTCAAAGAGACTTTTACCTTCTCAGTTATGTGTATAAAGGTTACTGAAACTATTATGTATGCCTTTTTATTTAAAAAAAAAATAATAAAACCAAAAAGGATAAAAAGAAGATTTTCTCCAAAGATTTAATCACCCTATCATCTTATTCATACAGATTACAAAGTAACCTGGTAAGAAAAAGAAAAGCAAAATAACAAAGGAACTGTACCGGATTCTGTAAGATCTCAGTTCTTCTTTTTGATAACTTTTACTGAAAAACTTCAGTAACAAAGTCGGAACTGGAAGGAGAAGGCCTCTCTGCTGATACAATGTATAAACTGCCTTTATGAGAGACTCTGTAGCCTCTAAGAAACAAGAGAAAACAGCTGCATGTGAGTCAAAATGTTTCTTCACCAGCACCATAATTCTTCTAAAAAGCACAGAAGCACCTTGTTCCTATGAGGAAGCAGATTTTAGCCACAAACTGATGACTACCTTCAAAATCCTACATCAATGGCCTAATAAAAAAGTCAAACCAATCGGAGATTACAGTACAAATTTTCCTAAGAGACAACAAACCTAGGAAAGGACAACAAATACCACAATACTAGAAAGGTGGATAAGCCAGGAACCAAACAGCAAAGTTCTGCTTGAATGAAAAGAATTAGTAAGTCACACTAAAAACTGACTTAATGCAACATAACTTCAAGTTACAAGAAAGATAAAGAGATAAGGATCCACCAATTTCTAGTCAAACTAGATCAGAAAAGTATTTCTTTATCCTTAGGCTCAATGTCATTTCCTATTAATAAAACTTACCTTCTTTCACTCCAACTATGTAATCTAGTAGAAAACCTACCCATCAGCTTCAGAGTGGACCTACCCACCGAAAAGGGGGTGTTCTCAGCCATCAGGGTTCAAGCAGACATTCCTTCATGATTATGCTGGCTACCTTTTATGGCTCGAACGTAAATGACTATGAAATGTTTGACAGGTATGAACTCAAAATTAGATGCTCAACATTAACAGTATGCGTAAGAGCCCCTCTCTTAAGTAAGGACAGAGCATTGACACCCACCTCTGTCTGACTGCATCTGCATTAACCTCCAGGAGACACCAAGCAATCTGTTCAGCTGCTTACTGTTTAGCCTAGACCCATCTTCAAGGGTTTCTGTTACAAATTTCCTTATCCTTTCTATCCAACTGGAATCCTTCTGCAAAGTTGAGGCATTTGCCAGGGAGACCATGATATCAGACAGTGTTAAATTCAGTAAAAGGTGATCTACATTATTCGAGAGAATCGTGCAATGCTTGATGCTAAAAACAAAGACACACATAACTGTTAAGTGTTGTATCTACCATGCCTGTTTCACTTAAACACTTAACTATTCCTCCCAGAATGAACTGTCAAGAAGGTAAGTATATTAAAGTGACTGTAAGCAAACCATTCATTACAGAATCAGAGTTGTTAAGGCATAAATTAAGAATGCATACTGCTCAGTTCATTACCCAAGTTGCTATTCACACAAGAACTACAGGCCCTTGAAACATGGTGTGGTAATCCTAGATGTACTACAGGGATAAGAACACTTGAAAACTTCAACACACTTGAAGATTTTCATTAAGCAGATATTTATATTAGGATGAAACTCACGACAGACCTTGATTCTGCTTCTAACTAATTTTGACTTGACAGAATCACTAATTTCTCCTGGCCACAATTTCCTTATATGTGAAACAGGAGACTGGTCTAGATAAGCCCAATTCTGAAACAATTTAATTTTATGACTCACATATTACAATCACTTTTTCTAACAGATTATCTTAAGAAAAACAAAATTTGCAACTTAGGATAAAAACCACTAGATATATAAACACTATATAAACACAGTGTAGATTTCAGGCTACACTGCATTCAACAACAGAGCCTATTTATTCTCATGTTCAGAAACATGTAAAGTTGATTAAACTAAAAAAATACCTGAAACTAATTTATTTTAAAAGAAAGTTAACCCTGGATTAGGCATGAGAAAGGACACAGTCGTAAGGAACCACAAATACAAGGGGAGGGAAATTTTTAATATTTGTTGTTATTAGGGTATCAAATGTAGGGTTAGGAATGACAAATGGGACCAGATCACAAAGAGTTGAAAACTAAGGACACTAAAATCAATTCTGCAAGCACAGGAGTAACATAGTTGAAAAGTTCTTTCATTTCTGCTGATGAAAAAGAAAATATCAGTTACAAGACTCTAAACAAAGAAGTAGTTGTATGTCTACTTGAGCAATACAGGCAAGACGTGACAAGCTCAAGAAACAATGCTGGTACAGACTAGGAGAAAGGGGGATGTATAGCAAGAATAAAAATTAGCTGGATTTGAAGTCTGCTTAAATGCATACATGTATGTGAGCTTTTAGCTGAGCTGGTAAAGAATCCGCCTGCAATGCTGGAGACCCCAGTTCGATTCCTGGGTTGGAAAGATCCTCTGGAGAAGGGGTAGGCCACCCACTTCAGTATTCTTGGGTTTCCCTGGTGCCTCAGTTGGTAAAGAATATGGCCGCATTGTGAGAGCCCTGGGTTCCATCCCTGGGTTGGGAAGATCCCCTGGAGAAGGGCATGGCAACTCACTCCAGTATTCTTGCCTGGAGAATCCCCATAGACAGAGGAGCCTGGTGGCCTACAGTCATGGTGTCGCAGAGAGTCGGGACCTGGCTGAGTGAGTGAGTAAGCACAGCACAGCCCAGCAAAAAACTGGGAATTCTATCACGGAGAGAGAATGAATGAAAACTGGGACAGATGAGTAGCAATCTATACTACAAACCCAAAACTACTGGTAGGTTCTTTGCCCAACTGTTCAGTGCCCAAAACCAAGGCACATTTTATACTAACCAGACCACACAAAAACTCAACTGCATCATTTCTTCACCACAGGTAGAGCTTTTGAAGATCTACTTACCTATTACTGTCTGGAAGGTGTCAACAGACATTCAAAAGTTGGGAGAATTCATCCTGCTCCTCCAAGAATTTACACAAAATTTTAAAGTCTAAATACACTGACCACCAATTCTATGAGGGAGACAGGAAACTGGGGAAACTCATTTTCAGCAATGATAGAGGAGGAAATTAGAACTGATTCCCGTCCTGAAAATAACTTTAAAAGCTGGATGAAATAGTTTTTAACAACTCAAAAGCATTCAAGAGGTAACAAGGTGATGAACAATTGCTGGGTCCCCAAAATAAAGCAAGATCACAGTACTCAGGTTCCAAGGGCTGTGGAACCAAATACCCAATTCCAACGAAAAGCCTGGAAAACGGAACTAACCTTTCAGAGGCCTCACAGGGAAAAGTCAAACTCCAGAGCCAGACAAACATGGGGACTCTGGTATATTATCCCTACTTCAAGCTGAACCTGTAAGGGCTCCCTGCCAGAGTAACGGTGAACTGGAAGTAAAAAGAGCTCTTACATAAAACAATCCCAGTTATACATCATCTCAGTAGTTAACGCAACAATTTTTCCCAACTAGATCTATAGATTCAACACAATTCCAATCAAAACCCCAGCCAGTTACTTTATAGTTATCAACAAAATGATTTCTGAAGTTTACACACAAAGGCAAACACTAGACTACCCAACACAAGACCAAAGCGGAACAATGTTGGAGGACTCACACCACTCGATTTCAAGGCTTACTGTACTACAGTAATCAAGACAGCACAGAACTGGTGAACGAACAGACAAACATAGGTCAGTGGAAGAGCCCCAAGACAGGCCTACAAGTACAGTCAACTGATGATTTCAGACAAAGGAGCCGAAGCAATCCAAAAGAGAAACAAGAGTCTTTTTCTGCAAACAGTGCTGGAATAACTGGACAGAAACTCTAGAACTGAAAAATAAAAATAAAACAAATTCAACAAATGTATGTTTGAATGAGACAAAGAGAAACAAAAAATTCAGTAAGTGGGTCTTATATACAATCAATTAGTCTTTAAAGGGAAGGAGAAAAATGGCATTAATCTTTTAAAGATGAGAATTTTTCAGATGTGTTTAGACACTTCACTCAAGATCTCAGATTTAAGAAGCTCACTGAATTCCAAGGAAAATCAATAAAAAAGAAAACCACACCTGGATACATCATTGTCAAACAGCAGAAAATAAAAGACAAGGAGCAAAGTCTTATGGGGGAGGTGGGGGGGGGTGGGGAGGGAAGTAACTTTTATAAAGTAGCAACAGTTCAGACTCATAGCGGACTTCCTAACAGCAGTGGGAACCAACAGAGCGAAGCGTTGCAGTCAGTACGGTCAGTACGCTCAAACAAGAAAACTGCCAAGCTCAAGCACTGTGCTCTGTTAAAACAGTCCTTGGAAATAAAGGAGAATACATATATTCTCCTTCATTTTATATTATATATATGTATGTATGTATTTGTGTGTGTGTGTGTAAATCCTCTAGCAGCTTCTAAATAAGTCTAATGAAGAGAGATGAAAAAAATGAAGAGCAAAAAAATAGAATATACAGATAAAACTCAGATGGTGGATACAAGTTCTCCAAAAATATTAATTTTTGCTTGAAAGTTCAAATTTTATCTCTAGCACAGACACTATTTTCCTGAAACTGATAGGCTTATTTTTTTCATTTCTGAGAAAATATCTACAAATACCCAAGTCTGAATAAGCATAGTTAGTCATTTAAATTAAAATCATGTCCATTGCAGAAAATACAAACAGAATGACAAGTGCATTTCCTCGAGACAACCATCATTCTTTGGCATGCAGCCAAAATACTTCAGGCACACTTTCCATTTCACCACAGAATATTAAAATTACGTGTTTTCAAGGATTGTGACTTAATAAGATTAGTAATTTTTTACTTAATTAAGAACAATTTTAAGTGAAACTGGCATGTTCTTTTAAACTGTGAATGCATAGTGGTGAAGAATACTGTTAACCCTCCATACCGTTCTGCCTCCACATATTCAACCAACTGCAGATGGTGTATCATGTGTATGGATTGTGGCTTTCTGAATCCATAGATGTAGAATGTGTATTTGGAGGGCAACTTGCTTCTGGATCAGTGAAAATACCACGTATGACACTATGTCTTTACACAAAACTCAGACTGTACAACAAGAAGAGTGACCCCTCATATAAACCAAGGACTCCAGTGTAAATGATGTATCACTGAGGTTTGTATTTTACAACAGATACACAACTCTGGTGTGGGACGCTGACGTGAGGGAGGCTGTGCATCCATGGGGGTAGGAGTAGTGTATGAGGACTCCGTACTTTCTGTTCAATTTTAATACGAATCTAAAATTGCTCTAAAAAATGAACTCCATTTAAAAAAAAAAAAAAGGAATGAAATGCTAGTAGTGCCACAACATGAATAAACCTTAAAGATATCATGCTAAGTGAAGTTAAGCCAGACATTAAACAGTGTTTTCAGTTTCTACTGATACATGGTACCAGAACAGTCAAATTAATAAAGGGGAAAAATGCAATAGCGGTTCCCAGTACCTGGAGGGGGAAGAGCATAGGAAGCTGTTATTTAATGTGTACCGAGTTTCAGACTGGTAACATGAAAAATGTGAAATGTACTTAATGCCACCAATCAGTACACTTTAAAAATGGTTAAAATGCTAATTTTTATGCTATGGACATCTTACCACAATGAAAATAATATCTTTTGTAACTCCACAGTTCAACCCAAGATTAAAAAAAATCTAGACATCAGGTCAAAATTGAAGACCACCAGCTTAGGCCACATTGGCTCCTCTAACTTGAATCTGTGAATTTAATAGATAGCCTCCAAAGGCTATCTGAGAAATATTCAACACGCTTCCTTATGGAAGTTCAAGAGCAACCTGCGGACCCTCAAAACAAATCACTAGGGAAATTTATGGTAATACTGTCAATCCACTTTTGTTAAAAATGCCACAATTTCACCACCTCAGTGTCTTCATCGTTAACTCCTTTTTCACCTTCTATATCTTAGCACAAATCACTACCTAGGCAGGCAGCCCTCCCTAGGACCTATGCCCCCCATGAAAGAGCAGGACCAGCTCCCTACTATACTGATATACTTTTATTACCCTACATTCTTTTTCCTAAGTGCCTTCAACATATTAAGTGCCCAATAAAGTGAATAATGACAGTACACCCATATGCTTTGAGAAGTTTACTTACATTTAATGGTCTACCAAATTCCAAACATCCTTTTATTTAATCTCATTTTGATGAAAATTACACCTGAAACCTCTTCCTTGACAACATAAAAATCACATGTAATTATATTCACGCATTGAAGGATATTCTCAACCTTATCCATGGACCTGATTAAAAACTTCTGTGTTAATAAGAAAACTGTATCTGGAGCAAGTAACAACTTACTTGCTCAAGAAAGTATCTCCATATTTGATTCTCTGTCACCTCCAACTCCAGAAACTCTAAATTAATGGTCCTAAAACATGGTTTTGATCCAACCAATAATAGTCTTCAATGCCTAAAGGATCAAGGATGAAAGAGAAATGAGAGTCAGAGACAAAAAATGACTTTCAGCATTAAAGTTAGTCATCAGTAGAAACCAATTTGATCCAGGTCTGTCCCATGTCCTCCATTATGCAATTTTATAGCTTTCTCATACCCTATAATATCTCCTTCCATTACTGCAATCATCCCTCACTTCACTTCTGCCTGCTAAAATCACATTCACATTAAAACACTACTCTCCAACACTGCCTTGTCTGTTTATCCTAACAAGGATCTGTCTTCTCCTATTAATTCCTATAGCATTTCTTGACTATAAAGTTCTAATGACACTTAAATATGCCTTGTGTGAAAGATGTAGATTCATTTTTCTTCCTGCAAGTTATTGAGCTTTTGTTTCTCAGCCTTAAAACTACCCTTCCACGCTCTTACTTTGTGATCCTGGGGGTGAGTCACATTTTCTCCTTTACAGTTTGCTTCTTGTTAGGCTCTGCCAATAAAGTGCTTGTTTTTGTTTAGTCACTAAGCTGTGTCAGACTCTTCAGCAACCCCGTGGACTACAGCCCGCCAGGCTCCTCTTTCCATGGGATATTCTAGGCAAGAATACTGGAATGGGTAGTCATTTCCTTCTCCAGCAGATCTTACCAACCCAGGGATTGAAATCTGTCCCTGCACTGGCAGGAGGGCTCTCCACCACTGAGCCACCTGGAAGTCAAGGGGTACTTGAGACCAGAAAGCTGGAGGAGGAAAATGCGGCACTTTCTGTTTGCTTCCTAGTCCTATTTTTTGCTTCCTTTTGCCACCAGTGCAACCCAACCACTCTTCAGGCCAGCAGCAGTTCATTCTAGCAGCCAGAGTTGGTTCCAGTCTGTATCTTCCTGACACAGAACCAGTATCACCGTGCCCCTAGAACACCAGCGCCAGCCAGCAGAACCCTCTTCGCTGAGCCCTGTACCCTTACCCCACTGGGCCCCTCTCCTGATCCCAAAGACATTAGTCCCAGCTGAGTGCAAACCCCTTCCTCGAGGCCTGAGTTTGGGCTGCAGCCTTTCTTTCCAGCCACTTGCCCTCTTCTCTTTGCTCTCCGGTCAGGAGGCAGTGGTGGCTTCCGACAAGACCTTGCTGTTCCCTTTTGTCTTTCCACTATTAAGTGGAAATGCCTAGTTAACAACCGGTTGTATTAAATTCTCTGTGAAAATCACTGGTATGATTTCCATCTCATGACTAGAGTCTGACACACATTTTTATCAATTTTAAGATTTTGTATTGATTTTTGCAATTTATGAATCACTTAAGAGATCAAAGAATATACCTTAGGGCATCTAATTATCTGTCATAATACTTTACTTACAGTGAGAGACCAAAAAACTTCAGTGAATGAAGTTTCTCTGCCTACAACATACTTATCACTTCTGAGCATATCCTCTGAACTCTGCCCAAAGAGCCTCACTGATTCTCCAAGTAGTTTCTTCCTTTTGATAAGTTTAAGAACCTTCTGACAAAGACTTTAAAATCTGTTCAAGCGTTTGCTCATTTGGGGAATTGCACCTTGAGTATCTGTATCTGCTTGTCAAGTTTTATTTGGTAATTTGTTTTTACGTTTATCTGCTCTTACTTCAGGTAAACATTTCAAATAACTTCCAGGCTTACACTTTTCCGGTGAAACTTCATCCATAATTTGTTCTTTTCACTTATTTTAAAAAAGAGAACTGCCTTTCTTCAATTATCCCTCTTCCATCAGGATACTGATAACAGTTACATTACGCTTCCTTGTGTATATAAATGAGAGCAGAAACTAGTGATGTTATGCTCTCAAAGATTCAGTAATTACACAGTGCCTCTCACAAACAAACTATCCACTCTAAGCAAATTTTTATTAAATTCTTATCTATACAATTTGATAACTGACACTCATTTAGCACAAAACATTCACTTCACAGATTAAAAATAAAAATAAAAACTAAGTAAAATTGGAAGTCCAGGGCTTAAAGTGACTTGTTTAAGATCAGATACTACAGCTTTTATCTTTACTTCACAGTCTAGATAACAACTACTTGCAGTGTACAAAGTTCAGTGTGAGACTGTTTTCTGACTTTAAGCAGAAACTTAACAACTTGTCAATATTCACTTACAAATTTACCCTTATAACACACCTTTTGCTAATGATATAATATGTAAATAAATCTTAAAATCTGAATAAACTGTTAGGCCATCCAACTTTCACCCACAGTTCTTTTTGGTGCTTTCATTTTTACATGCATTTCATCTACTTAAAATGAGAAAGAAGGGAGAAAGTAAAATTTAATAAAATTCTGATTTTGAACTACTAATGCAATATTTATAAAGTATACAAGAAAATCTTCTACTTAGTGTTCCATTTAAGAGTAACTATATTCTCTAGAAATTCTATTGCTCATTAAAGACATTTAATACCTTCACAAATCAATGTGTTTGTCTAAATTCTTCAGCAGTATTCTTCAATGTATCATGTTCTCCTACCTGAAACACTGATTCCCTACTATCCAGAGGACCAATCATTCCAGTCTGCCAGTGGCTGAGGGGTTGCTTGGGATATGGGACATGAGACACTACAATAGCTAGCTCCAGCTCTAGCAAACCTGGAGGCCAAACTCAGACCATAAATCAACAGCTAGCTATTGCAGCATATCTCCTTAGTTACCTTCACTGGGTTTTCCTCTTTTTCTTAACCTAAAAATGTGTCCTTGACAACCTCTGGACTTCTACTAGGTATCTTAAACTTAACATGAATAAACTGAACTCTCCTATGGGCAGTCACATCATCATCTGGACCACAGTACAGGCATCACCCCTGCTCCTCTTTCCTTAACTACATACACCAGCATTCCTGCTGGTTTCACCAGAATCTGGCTGCTTCTCATCACTTCAACCACCACCTGCCGTTCGACTCCAAGCCACCATCACCTCTCACTTAAGACTGCTGTCTCAGGCTCCCAAAGGCCCTCATGCTTTTCCTCTTGCCCCCCTAAACTTAACTCTCTACACGGCAGCCAGGGTGATCTTTTAAAACACAAATCCTACTTCACAATATTACAGGGAAGGATAAAGGAGATAATATATATAAAGGAAGGACAGGTCATCCATGGGATCAATGATCTCAGTTGGGCCCATTTTGCTAGAGTTGGAGAATGAGGGCATGGGGGTTTTTAACTGTTTTATTTGTAAATCTGGCATATTAAAGTTAAATAAACATAATTTAGATCATGCCACTCCTCTGCTCAAAACCCTCCAATGTCTTTTCACCACACTCAGGTTAAAATTCTAAGTCTTTACCACAGACCACAAGGTACCACATGATGTGGCTACTGTCCGTCATGTCCCCCCTCATCACCCACCATTCTCCCAGGACCTCACTTGCACATGCCTTGCTGCCATTCCTCAAGTATGTCCAATCTGTTCTCACTTCAGGGTTTTGCACTTGCTGTTCCCTGTGCCTAGAAGGGTCTTCCTACAGGTCTTCACAAGACTTGCTCCTTCTCTTCATTCACTGACATGCAAATATTAAGAAGGCATTTCCTGACCACCTAGTTAACAGGTACCTCCCCGCACACTGTTTCATTACATCTTCTCTCTTACCCACTTTCATCTTTCTTCCTAATGATGACATGATGAACATCAGCTATTTGTTTGCCATCTCTCAACCCCACCAGGAGCTAAGTGTTTGCCTTGTCAGTCATGTTTATCTCTGTATTCCCAGAGTCTAGACAGAACCTAACTCACTGCAAAGCAGCACTATTCAAAAGACCTTTCTGCAGTGACAGAGCCATTTTGTTCTTGTATTTGTGCTGTCCAATACAGTAGCCACTGCCACCTGAAGCTACTAAGCATCTAAAATGTGACTACTGTTTACTGAGGAACTGAATTTTAATTAAACAGCCAAATTTATAGGTGCTCAATTAACCTTTGCATCTAACTCTTTCTCACAAATTCTGATCTTCATGGTAAAAACAAAACAATAAGGAAAGATTTACACTGAACGCAGCAAGCATTAAAATACAAAGCTAGGACACAACAAAATCTCTATAGTGTATAAAATTATACTACTGACCTAAAGTTAATAATACAGGACTCCAAAAACTGAAGTTAATTAAAAAGTTAACATTACATTGTATTTTAAAACACTGTGTGTTTTAAAAATATTAAATACAGTATACTTTAAATTAAGGATCCTAAGGATACAAAGAGTGTATTACAAATAAACCACCTCAGTCAGGATCTGAGTACTCAACCACTGAAAATAAGATTTAATATTAACTTGAGATTTCTTTCCAAAGATGAAAGATTTCAAATTCCTAAAAAGCTTTACAATAAAAAATACTTGGGCAAAAATGAAACTTCTCAATTATGCAGCAAATACAAACACACTATATGCGTTTAACAAAACTTAAAAAGTAAGCAGTCAGTTACCCTAAGGTTGCACCCTAATACAGATGCCAATTTATCAACAGAAAACCTACACATTTTGAGAGAAAAGAGCTACAATTCAGCCTGTGGTGCATAATTAGAATTTAAGACCAAGAAATGCCATTTCATTCCTCCTAAAGTTTGAACTTTGACCACTCAATACTTTAAGTACTAAGCTATAACTAAGGTGAATGAGAAAGTGGAACTGACAGCAGGAATGGTAATGAAAAATAAACTAACAGACATTTTAATGTAATCTGGTGTAACATACATATTTATACTTTGTCTGCAAAGTAATAGATTTACCTTATTCAGTTATTATAGTTCAAATCTGCCATGGTAAATTAGAGAACTCTGCCAATGGATGCTTTTAAATACTATTTCAGTTTGAATTTGCACCATACCTGCAACTACAGCTTACCTACAGTAAAGGTTAACTTTAAGAAATATTTTCCGATTTATATCCTTTATCAAGAAAATAGAGAGAGACTGAGTAACTCTCTTAGTAAATGTCACATTGCACTTGAAAAGATGTGGGTTATTTTCAAATATCTTTTTATGTTGGTTTCTAACGTAATTCCACTGTGATAAGAGAACAGACCCTGTGTGATTTCAATACCTTTAAGACCATGAAATTTTTGCACGTTGTTTTATGTCCTTGGATAAGTTCCAGAGTCTCCCAATTTACAGTCTATGGGAACTTGAATAGAATTTGTGTCCTACTGTTGTGTAAAAATTGTATAAATCTTAATTATATTGAATTGGTTCATAGTGTTTTTCAGGTCTAGTATATCATTCTATTTCTCTACATATTCATTCTATTAATTTTTGAGAGTTTGATACTAAAACTCCAACTAAAAATCTTAATTTATCTCCTTAAAAAATAATTGTAATATACAGTGTATTTTCCAAGTCTCCTGTAAATGTGTTATCATACTTTCAGAATTTAAAAAATTGAAATTAAAAAACTACTATGTATGAAGTAAATAACCCCCAAGGATGTATTGTACAGCACAGAAAAAAATAGTCATTATTTCATAATAAAATGGAGTATAATCTGTAAAAATACTGATTCACTGTATTGTATAACTGAAACAAATGTAACATTATAAATCAGCTATGTGCTCATGCATACTCAGTCTCTTCCATCGCGTCTGACTCTTTGCCACCCTATGGACTAGAGAACACCAGCTCTTCTTTCCATGGGACTCTCCAGGCAAGAATACTGGAGTGGGTTGCCCTGCCCTCCTCCAGGGGATCTTCCCGACCCAGGGATTGAACCCAAGCCTCCCGTGTCTCCTGCATTGTAGGCAGATTCTTTACTGCTGAACCACCAGGGGAGTAAATCAACTATATTTCAATATAAATACCCTCCTCAAAAGAGAGACTGAGTAGGAAGATAAAGATCAGAGAATCTTAAGTGATACATCAGCCAAGAACCCTGATTTAAACAAAGAAGCTCAATTATATATTATGGCAATCAAGGAAATATGAACACTAGATCTTTGATAATATTAAGGAATCGTGGATAATGATAAAGGAATTTAAATTATTTTTTTAAAAGACTCACTGCCTTTTAAGAAAACATGCTGAAACATTTATGGATGAAATGATGGTATAAGATGATTTGCTTTGCTTTGGTTTAGGATTTGCTTCAACCATCTGTATGAAGGGTTGGGGGGTGAGGTGGGTCGAGCAGAAATAGAAAAAGCTTGTCCTTGAGCTGAAAACTTGGAGCTGGAGGATAAGAGAATATGGAGATTTGTGTTCTATTTTTTGTGTGTGAAATTTTCTACACTATAATCTTTAAAAAAAGAAAAAAAGAAAAAACTAGTAGAGCCATTTTTTTTTTTAAATGCAAGTAGGTCATAAGAGAGTAAGATTTCCAATAATGAATTAACAACCTGCAAATAGCTATATATTATGGTTATCCTACTGGAAATTTTAATATAAATAAATTCACTTATTTGGGAAAGTTTCTTTCAGGTTATATGTTGTATTTGGAAAATATAACAGCCATACCCAGGGGCAAGTGACAAGACTCATCTGCACACCTGGGTCTTCACTGCCAGTGCCTGTGACATTTGACTATTTTACCATTTCCACGTTACCATTCTCAGAATGTAAGGCAAATCTTGCCTGAATCACTGTCACTGACCCGAGAGGGTCCTAGCCCAGAGTCTTAAAGAAGGTCTTCCTCCAGAAATTAGACACGGTCCTTGTGTAGTTCTGTCCTCTAGAATCTTTCTCCCAAGTAACATAAGAACAAGAGGAGAAAGGCAGAGATGATCTGGATTTCTTGAGCCATCTGGGTGGATCAAGTTTTTTATTTCTTTCCTCTGCACAAAGTCCCTCACCTGTGACAAGCTTCAGCATTAGGTCCTGGTGACACAGTCCCCTGCGGGGGGAGATAGAGAAGTAAGGAGACAGGTAGTAGTAAGTAGCTTCTTAATCTGACTAAGATCAATTTAATTTGAAAGAGGAAGTAGCTTTACAGCAATCCTTTTTCTCATCATTGCCAGATTACCTCATTGCTTTAAAAGAAAATGAATTCCTCCATCTCAAGTGTTTGGCAAACAATAGTCAGCAGATTTGTGTAAAAAAAAAAAGTATACATAGTCAATTAGGGGTCGATTACAAATTTCTATTTGGGGAGTCTCCAAATTGGGAACCTGAGAGTAGAGTAGAAAAAAGATTTTTCCCTTTGAATACTTCATGCTTTTAAAATTTTGAGCCATGTGAATGTATTGCTTTATGTAATTAATTAGTTAACTTATTAAAAATACAGATTAAATAAATAAATAAAAATAAAGATAAAAATGGAGATCATAATGCCTAAAAAGAGATTAAGATCACAGGGCCATTTGCTTCTAATGTAAAAACTAATACAAATCACTCTGTTAAGAATCAAAAGGCTATTATAATTAAATGACACATAATATCAGATTTTCTTTTGCAAAATAGGCCCTTATGGGCAAAGTTGGTGAATTCTGAATAAAATCTCTAAGTTAGATAACAGTATTGTATCAATATTAATTTCCTGACTTTAATAATAGTACTGTGGTCATATAAAAGTTTTTTTAAGAAACACACTTCAAAACATTAGGGGTAAAGTGGTGTCATATCTGCAACTTTCTCTGAAAGAGTGGGGATGAGATATATAGAGAAAGACAGAGAGAAAATAATAATAATAAAGTAGACTCGATAAAATGTTGATATTTACTGGCAAACAGGGGGAGTGCCTGGAACTCTCATACACTAATGGCAGAAGTAAAAAAATTATGACTATTTTTGAAACCAGGCAATGCTTTAATAATGTTAAACATAGACTTATCATATGGCCTAGCAATTACAGTCCTAGGTATTTACCCTAGAGAAATTAAAACATAGAGATCCAAAACATGTGTCTAAGAATGTTCATATCAACTTTATTCATAATAGCCCAAAGTGCAAACAATCTCCATGTTCATCAATAGGAGAGTGAATCACATTCATCAATAGGAGATAAATAAACAAATATTTATCAACAGGAGAGTGAATAAACAAATGTATTCTCACACAAATGTTTGACAAACATTATTTTCACAAACAAATGTATCCACCTGCAAAGTGGGAGACCTGGGTTCCATCTGATCCCTGGGTTGGGAAGATTCCCTCGAGAAGGGGAAGGCTACTCACTCCAGCATTCTGGCCTGAAGAATTCCACAGGCTGTATACACATGAGGTGACAAAGGGTCAGATATGACTGAGTAAGTTTCACTTCACTTCATTCACACACCAGACACTGGGACATGATTCCCATGGGTCCCTTGTGTTTCCACATGTCTTATGAATAGAGGTGCTGACAGTTTTGCTCCAGACAATCTTCTTTAAAAAAAAAAAAACACTTGCACAGTAGATACCCTTGGAAAATATAATTTCTCCATCTGGAGCAGAAGGCAAATTTTTTGGAGTCCAGTATGATGAAGAAAATGTCTCCTTCCAGGAACAAAGGTTGGGCAGATTTTCTTGAAGTCTCTTATTAAAGATTGAGGTTTTCTAAGCTTAGGGTTCCTCAGCTATGACTCAAGATTTACTATGTGTGGACATTTAGGTTGTTTTTACCTGTATAAGTTTATTGAGGCATAACTTACATGCAAAAAAATCATATTTGATCTGGTACAAGCATGAATCCGAGGCAGCCTAACTTTTTAGCTTGCAAACAGGATAAAATCTCAGATTCTTCACAGTCCTTGCCAGTGGAATGCTGCCCAGCAACAAAAAGGAAAGAATCACTGAGACACACAGCAGTACAGATGAGTCTTGCAAACATTATGCTGCGTGAAAAAGCTGAGCCCGAATCAAGTATGATACTGTCTAATTTTATTTACTGAAAATTCTCCATCGAGCAGAATAAATCTGTATTAATAGAAATCACAATGGCAGTTGCCTGAGACAGGGAGTTTGGGGCATGTTGACAGAGGTAAAGGATGAAGGATTTTCCCAAGAGTCCAGTGGTTAAGAATTATCCTTGCAGTGCATGGGACACGGGTTCCGGGAACCAAGGTTCTGCATGCTGCAGCACAGCTAAGGCCACGCGCTGCGGATACTAGGTGAGGAGGAGCCCCACAATGCGACTAAGGCCCGGTGCAGGCAAATAACCAAGTCTTTAAAAGGAGGTGAGGGGGAAGCTTTCTAGCGTGGTGGGAGTGGTGGAACTATTTTGTATCTTTGTTGTGTTTGCATGGATATATACATCTTTCAAAGTGCATCAAACAGTGTGCCCTAAAATGTATAATTTTGTTATATGTGAATTACGCCTCAGTAAAATTACATAGAAATAGTCTAAATATTTATCAACATGTGAACAGATATGCAAAATATGGTATATACATAAAATGGAATATTATTCAGCCTTGAAAAGGAATGAAATTCTGAAACATGCTAGAACATGGGTGTTCCTTGAAATCATTACACTACGTGAGAGAAGTCAGACATGAGAAGACAGTTACTGTGTGATTCCACTTCTTTGAGCTGCCTGGAATAGACAAATTCATAGACAGAAAGTAGAGCAGTGGTTATCCAGGGCTGTGGAGTTGTGGTCTAGTGGGTACAAGGTTTCAGTTTGGAAGGATGAAATAATTCTGGAGATGGAGGTGATGGTGTTGTACAACAGTGTGAACACACTTAATGCCACTTAACTGGACACTCAAAATGTTTAAAATGATAAATGTTATATCTAGTACATTTATATGTATTACAGTAGTGGTGTGAAAAAAAATAATCTCTCTCTCCAGTGGTGTGCTGCAAAATGTATAACAACCAGCTATGAGAGGGAAGCATATTGGTAGTATTCACTTTGATAGAAACACTCCCACAGTGATCCAGTTCAAGCAACAGTGTGATATCACTGAATGTAGAGTTTGGAAAAGATACAAACAACTGGCTTTACAAAGTCAATAGGAGTTGGCTCAAAGACACTACTGTCTCTATCCAACCAACCGATTGTTAGTACACAGCAAATCCAGTAAAGAAAACACAACATAAAAGTTATAAAGAAAAAGGGAAAAAAATCACCCCACCACTACTTATAGGCAGTTGTCTGTATGCCAGCCAGGGAGGTCGATGGTTATTTGTGGGCTGATAACATACAGGAACAACAAAGTGCCAGTTCACTGATCCTGCAGGCTGGAAGGCATCAATTCTGGTTGGTTGGTACCCATTGCCACATCAGTTATTAAATCTTGTGGCTCTTATTCCTGGTGGTGACATCCAGAAAAGGAAAACTGTGGGACCTTCTTGAATCATGTAAGTTTAGCTACCAGTAGGTAACCCTTTAAAATTTTTATCGATCTTTACTGTCATCATATTCCCTTTGTTTTGGCACAAAATGGCTGCAAAAGTACAGGAGATACAAAATTTTGAAGCCATTTCCAGAAGATTTAGGCTGATTCTCGGTGCCAGTGACTCTCAGATAGGGTGTGCATGTAATTACTTGGAGTAATCTTCATTTTGAAAGAACTACAGGTGATTCTAATGCAGTTGGTTCACAGAACACATTTGGCAACATGGTTCGATGAGGTAGCTCTTTCCCTTCTCCCCTTTCATAATTTCACACCACAACCACATTGCTCTAAGATGCAAATTAGGGTAACTGATGTTATAAAACATGTCCCAATGTGTGTATAACAATGTCTGAAATGATTTTAAGAATATTCAGTATAGAAAAGGTGACATAAAATTGTGCTAATTCATTTTACTGTCATTGGTGAAACAAGTGTTATTCAAGCCTTTTGATGTGGCAGAAATATTTTAAGACAACCCCTTCTATTCTTTGAGCAGGAAATAAAATCTAGCAAACTGTGTAGCCAGTAACCTTAGGGATGGTACTTGAGGCTTGATCTCTAAAAGATGTTGAGTCCAAAAGTTGAACCTAAATCTGCCTGTATTGTTCTGCCTTGAGTGAATCTTTCATGCAGGCTGTGATCAGTGCATTTAAAAGAGCAGAGATCTGAATTTTATTGAGATTTACCTTATGTTTTATTATTGTGGGCTTGCCAGGTGGCACTAGTGGTAAAGAACCCACCTGCCAATGCAGGTGATGTAAGAGGTGCTGATTGGATTTCTGGGTCAGGAAGATCGAGGAGGGTGTGGCAACCCACTCCAGTATTCTTGCCTGGAGAATCCTATAAACAGATGAACCTGGTGGGCTACAGTCCGTAGAGTCGCAAAGAGTCGGACACAACTGAAGCAACTTAGCATGCATGCATGTTTTATTAATAATGAATTTCTGTTTAGTAAATGTTTCATAGTTATGTGCCAGACTTGCTTTCCTTATAACATGGTGGCAAGGTTAAGAAGGCATCGTTAGTCTTCATCCACTCTAATTAATAAATGCTACATGAATCTACCAAAAAGAACCTTATAACTGTGCTTGAAAAGTTGGCTTAGGGTAGCTCTTTATAGGGTGTTTGGGGGAACACTAAACCCCAAGATGCTCATTTGAAGATAGAAGACCTGCAAAAAAAAAAAAAAAAAAAAAAAAAAAAAGAGAGAGAGAGAGAAAGAGAAGAGAAAGAAGACTTGCATGATTAAATAAACATAGGAAATGCTGCATAGGCGAATATTTTATTTTTTTTAATTTAGTCCACCATTTACCAAAGTTATTGATTAAAGATTTTAAAATTTCATAAGAATAACATTTTGTGGAATATATATTTAGCAAAGAATTCTCCAGTGCTCTGGTGAAAATTTTAGCTGTGAAGGGGAACACAGGGATAGAGAGGCAAATTAATTTGGCATTCTTGACTTCAAACTTACATTAACCACATTTGTTTCCACTATTAAATGTAAAGAATTTGATGGATTTAACAACAGTCATCAAGGATAGTCAAAAGGTAACTTCCTCAGTGGTCTGGTGCAGCCAAAAATCAACTGGAGAATATACCTCAGGTGCCCGCTGCAACTCGAGAAAAACCATGAGGCTTCCCCCTCGCTACGAGATGAACCCCAATTCCCCAGCATTGCGTGAAGACCAATTCCGTGTTCCCCATCAAACAAGAAAGGAGCCTTGACTTCCTTGATGGAACTCCAGAGAGGCCCCAAGAACACTGTCACAAGTCTAGAGGGACCTGAGGTCACCACAATCACACAAAAGAGCTCCATGTACCACAAATCAACTCGAGATGAGGCCTGATTCCCCTGCAATGGCTCCAGAGCTAGCAGGCGTTCCCCTGCAAACACAGCAAGTGGCTTGCCTTCCTTTAGGCAACTCCAGAGATTCCGCGAGAACACCATCCCAAGTCTAGAGGAACACGAGTTCAGCACAGCAACTAGAGAGAAGCTCCGTGTACAGCAAATCATCTTGAGATGAGAGCTGATTCTCTGGCTTTGACTCAAGAGGAATGCCAACTTTCCACAAGCACCTCAAGAGGAGGCTTCTCTCAGCTATAGGTATGTGAGAGGGACCCTGAGTTTGCTGCCTCAAGTGGAATGGACACCGAGATGCCGTGACTCGAGATAAGGCCGGATTTCCCTGCAGTGACCTGAATGCAAGCTCGTCTTTCATCTCACGAGATGAAGGGATGTCTGAATCCCCTGTGGAGACCCTAGAGAAAGCCCTAGTTCCACGTATCATCTCAACGGGAGGCCTCACACTCCTTTCAAAACTCGAGAGTCACGCGGAGGTCAATGCCTCAAAAGGAGACGATTCCTGACTCCTCTTGAAAATTGATAGGAATCCCAATATCCCTGTGGCAACTGGACAGGAACCCTGGGTCTCTCGCCTCACCTTGAGAGGGGTCCCTATTGCCCTATCAAGCCTCGATGAGAATACCGAGGTGTCCCTAACATCTAGGCAGGAGTCCTGACGTCACTGAACAACATGAGTTTCGAAGGGTCATTCCCGCCGTAACTCGAGAAGATACCCCAGGTCCCCACCACAACTCAAGAAAACCCAGGAGAATTCACCCTCGCCGTGAGATGAGGCCCAATTCCACTGCATCGCATGTAAAGCAATTCCGTGTTCCCCATAAAACAGGATATGAGCCTTGACTTCCGTGATGGAACTCCAGAGAGTCCCCAAGAACACTGTCGCAAGTGTAGAGGGACACTGAGGTCCCCGCAGCAACACGAAAGTGCTCCGAGTACCCAGATCAAGTCGAGATGAGACCCGATTCCCCTGCACTGGCTCCAGAGCAATCCCGCTTTCCTCATCAAACTAGACAAGTGGCTTGACTTCCCTTAGGCAACTCCAGAGATTCCCCGAGAGCACCGTCCCAAGTCTAGAGGAACACCAAGTTCAGCACAGCAACTCGAGAAAAGCTCCGTGTACCCCAAAACATTCGAGATGAGAGCTGATTCCCTGGCTTCGACTCAAGAGGAATGCCAACTTTCCACAAGCAGCTCAAGCGGAGGCTTTTCTCAGCTCTAGGTATGTGAGAGGGACCCTGAGTTTGCTGCCTCAAGTGGAATGGACACCGAGATGCCCTGACTCGAAATAAGGCTGGATTTCCCTGCAGTGACTTGAATGCAGGCTCGTCTTTCATCTCACAAGATGAAGAGATGTCTGAATCCCCTGTGGAGACCCTAAAGAAAGCCCTAGTTCCCCACCTCATCTCGACAGGAGGCCTTACATCCCTTTGACAACTCGAGAGGAACACGGAGTTCAATGCTTCAAAAGGAGACGATGCCTAACACCTCTTGAAAATTGATAGGAATAGCAATATCCCTGTGGCAACTGCAAAGGGAAGCTGGGTCAACACCTCACCTCGAGAGGCATCCCTATTGCCCTGCCAAGCCTCGAGGAGAATCCCGAGGTGTCCTTCAAAACTAGACAGGAGTCCTGTCGCCGCTCAACCAACACGGGTTTTGAAGGGCCATCCTCGCCGTAACCCAAGAACATACCCTAGGTCCCAGCCGCAACTCAACATAAACCATGAGACTTCCCCCTGGCCGCGAGGTGAGGCCCGATTCCCCTGCACTGAGTGCAGAGCAAATCCGTGTTCCCCATCAAACATGAAAGGAGGCTTCACTTCCTAGATGAAACTCCACATAGTCCCCAAGAACACTGCCAGAGGTCGAGAGGGACCCTGAGGTCACCGCAGCAAAACAAAAGAATTCGTGTAAATGAAATCAACTCGAGATGAGGCGCGATTGCCCTGCATTGGCTCCAGAGCCATCTCGCATTCCCCATCAAACATGACAAGTGGCTTGACTTCCTTTAGGCAACTCCAGAGATTCACCAAGAGTACCGTCCAATATCTAAAGGAACACAAAGTTCAGCACTGCAACTCGAGAAAAGCTCCCTGTACCCCCAAATCATCTCGAGTTGAGAGCTGCTTCCCTGGATTCAACTCAAGAGGAATGCCAACTGCCCACAAGTACCTCAAGAGGAGGCTTCTCTCAGTTATATGTATGTGAGATGTACCCTGAGTTTGTGGCCTCAAGTGAAATGGACACCGAGATGTCCTGACTCGAAATAAGGCTGGATTTCCCTGCAGTGACTTGAATGCAGGCTCGTCTTTCATCTCACGAGATGAAGGGATGTCTGAATCCCCTGTGGTGACCCTAGAGAAAGCCCTAGTTCCTGGCCTCATCCCAACATGAGACCTCACATCCCTGTGAAAACTCGAGAGGCACACGGAGTTAAATGCTTCAAAAGGAGACGATGGCTGACTCTTCTTGAAAAATGATAGGAATCCCAAAATTCCTGTGGCCACTGCAAATGGAACCTGGGTTTCCCCTCTCACCTTGAGAGGCGTCCCTATTGCCCTCCCAAGCCCCGAGGAGAATCCCGAGGTGTCCCTCGCAACTAGACAGGAGTCCTGACATCACTGATCCAACCCGAGTTTTGAAGGGCCATCCTCGTCATAACACGAGAACATAATCCAGGTTCCGACCGCAACTCGAGAAAAACACTGACACTTTCCCCTCGCCACGAGATGAGGCCCGATTCCCCTGCACTGCATGCAGAGCAAGTCCGTGTTCCCCATCAAACAGGAAAGGAGCCTTGACTTCCTTGATGGCACTCCAGAGAGTCCCCAGGAACACTTTCACAAGTCTAGAGGGACCCTGAGGTCCCCGAAACAACATGAAAGCGCTCCATGTACTCCAAATCAACTCGAGATGAGGCCTGATTCCCCTGCACTGCATGCAGAGCAAGTCCATGTTCCCCATCAAACACGAAAAGAGCCTTGACTTCCTAGATGAAACTCCACATAGTCCCCAAGAACACTGTCACAGTTCTGCAGGGACCCTGAAGTGACAGCAGCAGCACGAAAGAACTCGTTTAACTCAAATCAACTCTAGATGAGACCCGATTCCCCTGCATTGACTCCAGAGACATCCCTCATTCCCCATTAAACAGGGCAAATAGCCTGATTTCCTTTAGGCAACCCCAGAGATTCACCGAGAGCACCGTCCCATATCTAGATGAACACCAAGTTCAGCACAGCAACTTGACAAAAGCTCCGTGTACCCCAAAACTTTTCGAGATGAGAGTTATGACACAGGAGGAATGGAAACTTTCCACAAGCACCTCAAGAGGAGGCTACTCTGAGCTATAGGTATGTGAGAGGGATCCTGAGTTTGCTGCCTCGTGTGGAATGGACACCGAAATGCCCTTACTCGAAATAAGGCCGGATTTCCCTGCAGTGACTTGAATGCAGTCTCGTCTATCATCTCACAAGAAGAAGGGATGTCTAAATCCCCTGTGGATACCCTAGAGAAAGCCCAAGTTCCCTGCCTCATCTCGACAGGAGGCCTCACATCACTTTGAAACTTTGAGAGGCACGTGCAGTTCAATGCCTCAAAAGTAGATGATGCCTGCCTCCTCTTGAAAATTGATAGGAATCTCAATATCTCTGTGGCAACTGGAAAGGGACCCTGGGTCTCCACTTTACCTCGAGAGACTTCCCTATTGCCCTCCCAAGCCCCGAGGAGAATCCCGAGGTGTCCCTCGCAACTAGACAGGTGTCCTGACGTCGCTGACCCAACACAAGTTTTGAAGGTCCATCCCCACCGCAACTCAAGAACATACCCCAGGTTCCCACCGCAACTCGAGAAAAACCATGAGACATCCCCCTCGCCGTGAGATGAGGTCTGATTCCCCTGCATTGCATGCAGAGCATGTGTGTGTTCCCCATCATACTTGAAAAGAGTTTTGACTTCCTTGATGGAACTCCAGAGAGTCCCCAAGAACACTGTTACAAAGCTAGAGGGACCCTGCGGACTCCGCAGCAACATGAAAGAGCTCGTGTACCCCAAATCAACTCGAGATGAGGCCCAATTCACCTGAATTGGGTCCAGAGCCATCACACGTTCCCCATCAAATAGAACATGCGGCTTGACCTCCTTTACGCAACTCCAGAGATTCCACGAGAACATCATTCCAAGTCCAGAGGAACACCAAGTTCTGCAGAGCAACTCGAGAAAAGCTCCATGTACCCCAAATCATCTCGAGATGAGAGCTGATTCGCTGAACTCGACTCAAAGGGAATTCCAACTTTCCACAAGCACCTCAAGAGGAGGCTTCTCTCAGCTATAAGTATCATAGTGGGACCCTGAGCTTGCTGCCTCAAGTGGAATGTACAATGAGATTCCCAGACTCGAAAAAAGGCCGGATTTCCCTGCAGTGACGTGAATGCAGGCTTGTCTTTCATCTCACAAGATGAAGGGATATCTGAATCCCCCGTGGAGACCCTAAAGAAAGCCCTTGTTCCCCGACTCATCTCGACAGGAGGCCACACATCCCTTTGACAACTCGAGAGGAGTGCAGACTTCAAGGCGTCAAAAGGAGACGACGCCTGACTCACCTTGAAAATTGATAGGGATCCCAATATCCCTCTGGCAACTGCGAAGGAAGTCTGGGTCTCCTGTCTCACCTCGAGAGGCGTCCCTATTGCCCTGCCAAGCCTCAAGGAGAATCCCGAGGTATCCCTGGCAATTAGACATGAGTCCTGAAGTCGCTGAACCAACATGAGTTTTGAAGGGCCATCCCCGCCGTAATACGAGAACATACCCCAGATTCCCGCTGAAACTCAAGAAAAACCATGAGACTTCCCCATCGCTGCGAGATGAAGCCCGATTGCAATACTGCGTGCAGAGCAAGTCTGTGTTCCTCATTAAACACAAAAGGAGCCTTGACTTCCTTGATGGACCTCCAGAAAGTCCCCAAGAACACTATCACAAGTCTAGCGGGACCCTGAGGTCCCCGCAGCAACACAAAAGAGCATCGTGTACCCCAAATCGACTCGAGATGAGGTGTGATTCCCCTGCATTGCATGCAGACCACATCTGAGTTCCCCATCAAACACTAAAGGAGCCTTGACTTCCTAGATGAAATTCCACATAGTCCCCAAGAAGACTGGGGACTTCAGCACCTCACAAGTCTAGAGGTGCTGAGGCCACCACAGCAACACATAAGAGCTTCGTGTACTACAAATCAACTTGACATGAGGCCGGATTCCCCTCCATTGGCTCCAGAGCCATCGTGCATTCCCCATCAAACAGATCAAGTAGCTTGACTTCTTTTAGCAACCCCAGAGATTAACCGAGAGCACCGTCCCATATCTAGAGGAACACCAAGTTCAGCACAGCAACTCGACAAAAGCTCCGTGTACCACAAATCATCTCAAGATGAGAGCTGATTTCCTGGATTGGACTCAAGAGGAATGCCAGCGTTCCACAAGCAACTCAAGAGGAGGCTTCTCTCAGCTATATGTATGTGAAAGGGAACCTGATTTTGCTGCTTCAAGTGGAATGGACATCGAGAAGCCCTGATTCAAAATAAGGCCGGATTTCCCTGCATTGACTTGAATGCAGGCTCATCTTTCATCTCACATAAAGAAGGGATGTCTGAATCCCTTGTGGAGACCCTAGAGAAAGCACTAGTTCCCTGCCTTATCTCGACATGAGGCCTGACTTCCCTTTGAAAACTCGAGAGGCATTCGAAGTTCAATGCTTCAAAAGGAGACGAAGCCTGACTCCTTTTCAAAATTGATAGGAATCACGATATCCCTATGGCAACTGGACAGGAACCCTGGGTCTCTCGCCTCACTTCGAGAGGCATCCCTATTGCCCATGCAAGCCTCGAGGAGAATTCCGAGGTGTCCCTCGCAACTAGAGAGGAATCTTGACGTTGCTGATCCAACACAAGTTTTGAAGGTCCATCCTCGTCGTAACTAGAAAACATAACCCAGGTTCTTGCCGCAACTCGAGAAAAACCATGAGGCTTTCACCTGGCCGTGAGATGAGGCCTGAATCCCCTGCACTGCAGGCAGAGCAATTCCCTGTTCCCCATGAACACGAAAGGAGCCTTGACTTCCTTGATGGAACTCCAAAGAGTCCCCAGGAACACTGTCACTGGTATAGAGGGACACTGAGTTCCCCACAGCAATACGAAAGCGCTCTGTGTACTTCAAATCAACACGAGGTGAGGCTTGACTCCCCTGCATGGTCTCCAGAGCCATCCAGCATTCCCCATCAAACACGACAAGTGGCTTGTCTTCCTTTAGGCAACTCCAGAGTTTACCCGAGAACACCGTCCTAAGTATAGAGGAACACCACGTTCAGCACAGCAACTAGAAAACATCTCTGTGTACCTCAAATCATCTCGAGATGAGCGCTGATTCCCTGGCTTTGACTCAAGAGGAATGCCAGCTTTAAACAACACCTAAAGAGGAGGCTTCTCTCAGCTATAGTTATGTGAGAGGGACCCTGAGTTTGCTGCCTCAAGTGGCATGGACACTGAGAAGCCCTGACTCAAAATAAGGCCAGGTGTCCCTGCAGTGGCTTGAATGCAGGCTCATCTCTCATCTCACAAGATGAAGGGATGTCTGAATCCCCTGTGGAGACCCTAGAGAATACCCTAGTTCCCAGCCTCATCTTAAAAGGAGGCCTCACATCCCTTTGACAACTCGAGAGGAACACAGAGCAACATGTAAAGGCTCTGTGTACTCCAAAACAACTCGAGATGAGGCCCGATTCCCCTGAACTGCGTTCAGAGCAAGTCTGTGTTCCCCATCAAACACGAAAGGAGCTTTGACTTCCCTGATGGAAATCCAGAGAGTCCCCAGGAACACTGTCACAAGTTTCGAGGGTCCCTGAGGTCCCCGCAGCAACATGAAAATGCACTGTGTACTTGAAATCAACTCGAGATGAGGCCCGCTTCCCATGCACTGCATGCAAAGCAAGTCTGTGTTCCCCATAAAACACGAAAGGAGCCTTGACTTCCTTGATGGAAATCCAGAGAGTCCCCAGGAACACTTTGAAAAGTCTAGAGGGACCCTGAGAACCCCACAGCAACATGAAAGTGCACTGTGTGCTTCAAATCAACTCGAGATGAGGCCCGATTCCCCTGCATTAGCTCCAGAGCCATCACTCATTCCCCATCAAACACAACAAGTGGCTTGACTTCCTTTAGGCAACTCCAGAGATTACCTGAGAATACCGTCTCAAGACAAGAGGAATACCAAGTTCAGCACAGCAACTCGAGAAAATTCCGTGTACCCCAAATCATCTCGAGATGAGAGCTGATTCCCTGGCTTTGACTCAAGAGGAATGCCAACTTCCACAAGCCCCTCAAGAGGAGGCTTCTTTCAGCTCTAGGTATGTGAGAGGGACCCTGAGTTTACTGCATCAAGTGGAATGGTTACCCAGATGCCATGACTCGAAATAAGGTTGGATTTCCCTGCAGTGACTTTAATGCAGGCTCGTCTTTCACCACACATGATGAAGTGATGTCTGAATCCCCTGTGGAGACCCTAGAGAAAACCCTAGTTCCCCGGCTCATCTCGACAGGAGGACTCACAGTCTTTAGAAACCTCCAGAGGCCCATGGATTTAAATGCTTCAAAAGGAGAGCATGGCTGCCTCCTCTTGAAAATTGATAGGAATCCCCAAATTACTGTGGCAACTGGAATGGACCCTGGGTCTCCCCCCTCACCTCGAGAGGCATCCTTATTGCCCTACCAAGCCTCGAATAGAATCCCGAGTTGTCACTTGCAGCTAGACAGGAGTCCTAATGTCACTGAATCAGCACGAGTTTGAAGGGCCATCCCAACCATAACTTGAGAACATAACTCAGGTTCCCGCCACAGCTCAAGAAAACCGTGAGAATTCCCCCTTGCCATGAGATGAGGCCCGATTCCCCTGCATTGCATGCAGAGCAAGTCCATGTTCCCCATCAAAAACGAAAGGAGCCTTGACTTCCTAGATGAAACTCCACATAGTCCCCAAGAACTGTGTCAGAAGTCTAGAGGGACCCTGAGGTCAGTGCAACAATAGGAAAGAGCACCGTGTACCACAAATCAACTCGAGATGAGGCCCGATTCCCCTGCACTGGCTCCAGAGCAATCCTGCATTCCTCATCAAAGAGCACAAGTGGCTTGACTTCTTTTGGGCAACTCCAAGATTCCCCGAGAACACCATCCCAAGTCTAGAGCAACACCAAGTTCAGCACAGCAACTCGAGAGAAGCTCCGTGTAGCCCAAATCATTTCGAGATGAGAGCAGATTCCCTGGCTTTGAAACAAGAGCAATGCCAACTTTCCACAAGCAGCTCAAGTGGAGGCTTTTCTCAGCTCTTGGTATGTGAGAGGCACCCTGAGTTTGCTGCTTCAAGTGGAATGGACACCGAGATGCCCTGACTCGAAATAAGGCCGGAATTCCCTGCAGTGACTTGAATGCCGGCTCATCCTTCATCTCAAAAGATGAAGGGATATCTGAATCCCCTATGAAGACCCTAGAGAAAGCCCTAGTTCCCCACCTCATCTCGACAGGAGGCCTCACATCACTTTGACAACACGAGTAGAACACGGAGTTCAGTGCTTCAAAAGTAGACAATGATTGAGTCCTCTTGAAAATTGACAGAAGTCCCAGTATCCGTGTGGCAACTTGAAAGGACACTGGGTCTCCCGCCTCACCTCGAGAGGCATCCCTATTGCCCTGCCAAGACTCGAGGACAATCCCGAGTTGTCCATCGCAACTAGACAGGAGTCCTGACGTAGCTGAAAAAACACGAGTTTTGACGGGCCATCCCCATCGTCACTTGAGAATATAACCCAGGTTCCCTCCACAACTCGAGAAAATCCATGAGACTTCCTGCTCGATGAGAGATGAGATCAGATTCCCCTGCACTGAGTGAAGAGCAATTCCGTGTTCCCCATCAAACATGAAAGGAGCCTTGACTTCCTTGATGGAACTCCAGAGAGTCCCCAAGAACACTGATAAATGTCTAGAGGAACCCTAAGGTCACCACAGCAACATGAAATAGTTCGGTGTACCCCAAATCAACTCGAGATGAGTCCAGATTCCCCTTCATTGGCTCCAGAGCCATCGGGCGTTCCCCATCAAACATGACAAGTGACTTGACTTCCTTAAAGCAACTCCAGAGATTCCCCGAGAACAACGTCCTGAGCATAGAGGAACACCACGTTCAGCACAGCAACTAGAAAACAGCTCCGTGTACCTCAAATCATCTCGAGATGAGACTTGATTCCCTGGCTTTGACTCAAGAGGAATGCCAGCTTTAAACAACACCTAAAGAGGAGGCTTCTGTCAGCTATAGGTACGTGAGTGGGACCCTGAGTTTGCTGCCTCAAGTGGAATGGACACCGAGATGCCCTGACTTGAAATAAGGCCGGATGTCCCTGCAGTGATTTGAATGCAGGATTGTCTTTCATCTCACAGATGAAGGGATGTTTGAATCCCCTGTGGAGACCCTAGAGAATACGCTAGTTCCCAGCCTCATCTCGACAGGAGGCCTCACATCCCTTTGACAACATGAGAGGCAAGCGGAGTTCAATGCTTCAAAAGGAGACGAAGCCTGACTCCTCTTGAAAACTGACAGGAGTCACAGTATGGCTCTGGCAACTGCAAAGGGAAACCTGGTGTCCCGCCTCACTTCGAGAGGCATCCCAATTGTCCTGCCAAGCCTCGAGAAGAATCCCAAGGTGTCCCTCGGAACTAGACAGGAGTCCTGACGTCGCTAAACAAACACGAGTTTTGAAGGGCCAACTCTGCCGTAACTCGAGAAAATAACCCAGGTTCCACACCACAGCTCCAGAAAAACAATGAGACTTTCCCCTCACCGTGAGATGAGGCCCGATTCCCCTGCATTGCATGCAGAGCAAGTCCGTGTTCCGCATCAAACACGAAAAGAGCCTTGACTTCCTAGATGAAACTCTCCATAGTCCCCAAGAACTCTGTCAGAAGTCTAGAGGGACCCTGAGATCAATGCAGCAACACGACAGAGCCCCGTGTACCACAAATCAACTCGAGATGAAGCCTGATTTCCCTGCATTGGCTCCAGAACAATCCTGCATTCCTCATCAAAGAGCACAAGTCGCTTGACTTCTTTTAGGCAACTCCAGAGACTCTATGAGAATACCGCCACCAGTCTAGAGGAACACCAAGTTCAGCACAGCAACTCGAGAAAAGCTCCGTGTACCCCAAAACATTTCGAGATGAGAGCTGATTCCCTGGCTTCGACTCAAGAGGAATGCCAACTTTCCACAAGCAGCTCAAGCGGATGCTTTTCTCAACTATAGGTATGTGAGAGGGACCCTGAATTTGCTGCCACAAGTGGAATGGACACCGAGATTCCCTGACTCGACATAAGGCTGGATTTCCCTGCAGTGACTTGAATGCAGGCTTGTCTTTCATCTCAAAAGATGAAGTGATGTCTGAATCCCCTGTGGAGACCCTAGACAAAGCCCTATTTCCCCACCTCATCTCGACAGGTGACCTTACATCCCTTTGACAACACGAGTCGAATGCGGAATTCAATGCTTCATAAGGAGACGATGACTGAGTCCTCTTGAAAATTGACAGGAATCCCAGTATGTCTGTTGCAACTTGAAAGGACACTGGGTCTCCCCCGTCACCTCGAGAGGCGTCACTATTGTCCTGCCAAGCCTTGAGGAGAATCTCAAGGTGTCCCTCGCAACTAGACAGGAGTTCACACATCGCTGAACAAACATGAGTTTTGAAGGGCCATCCCCGCCGTAACTCTAGAACATAACCAGGTTCCCTCCACAACTCCAGAAAAACAATGAGACTTTCTCCTCACCGCGAGATGAGGCCCAGTTCCCATGCAATGTATGCAGGTTAAGTCCGTGTTCCCAATCAAAAGGAAAGGAGATTGACTTCTTTGAAGGACCTCCAGAGAGACCCCAAGAACACTGTCAGAAGTCTACAGGGACCCTGAGGTCCCCGCAGCAACATGAAAGGGCTCCGTGTACTCCAAATCAACTCAAGATGAGGCCCGATTCCCCTGGACTGCATTCAGAGCAAGTCCGTGTTCCCCATCAAACATGAAAGGAGCCTTGACTTCCTTGATGGAACTCCAGAGAGTCCCCAGGAACACTGTCACAAGTCTAGAGAGACCCTGAGGTCCCCTGCAGCAACATGAAAGTGCACCGTGTACTTCAAATCAACTCGAGATGAGACCCGATTCCCCTGCATTGTCTCCAGAGACATCACTCGTTCCCCATCAGACACAGAAAGTGACTTGATTTCCGTTAGGCTACTCCAGAGATTACCCGAGACTACCATCTCAAGACTAGAGGAACACCAAGTTCAGCACAGAAACTCGAGAAAAGCTCTGTGTACCCCAAATCATCTCGAGATGAGAGCTGATTCCCTGGCTTTGACTCAAGAGGGATGTCAACTTTACACAAGCACCTGACGAGGAGGCTTCTGTCAGGTATATGTATGTGAGAGGGACCCTGAGTTTGCTGCCTCAAGTGGAATGAACACCGAGATGCCCTGACTCATAATAAGGCCGGAATTCCCTGGAGTGACTTGAATGCAGGCTCGTCTTTCATCAAACAAGATGAAGGGATGTCTGAATCCCCTGTGGAGACCCTAGAGACAGCCCTAGTTCCCCGGCTCATCTCAACAGGAGGCCTCACATCCTTTTGAAACTCGAGAGGCACGTGGATTTAAATGCTTCAAAAGGGGAGTATCGCTCCCTCCTCTTGAAAATTGATAGGAATCCCAAAATTCCTGTGGCAACTGGAAAGGACCTTGGGTTGCCCCTCTCACATTGAGAGGCGTCCCTATTGCCCTGCCAAGCTTCGAGGAGAATCTCGATGTGTCCCTCACAACTAGACAGGAGTCCTGATATCACTGAACCAACACAAGTTTTGAAGGGCCATCCCAGCTGTAACTCGAGAATATAACCCAGTTTCCCGCCACAACTCGAGAAAACCATGAGAATTCCCCCTCGCCGTGAGACGAGGCCTGATTCCCCTGCATTGCATGCAAAGCAAGTCGGTGTTCCCCATCAAACACGAAAGGAGCCTTGACTTCCTACATGAAACTCCACATAGTCCCCAGTAACTCTGTCACATGTCTAGTGGGACCCTGAGGTCAACGCAGCAACATGAAATATCCCCGTTTACCTCAAATCAACTTGAGGTGAGGCCTGATTTCCCTGCATTGGCTCTCGAGCAATCCAGCATTCCTCATCAAGCAGGACAAGTGGCTTGACTTCTTTTAGGCAACTCCAGAGATTCCCTGAGAACACCGTCCCAAGTATAGAAGAACACCAAGTTCAGCACAGCAACTCGAGAAAAGCTCCGTGTACCCCAAATCATTTCGAGATGAGAGCTGATTTCCTGGCTTCGAATCAAGAGGAATGCCCACTTTCCACAGCAGCTCAAGCGGAGGCTTTTCTCAGCTCTAGGTATGTGAGAGGGACCCTCAGTTTGCTGCCTCAAGTGAAATGGACACCGAGATGCCCTGACTCGAAATAAGGCCGGAATTCCCTGCAGTGACTTGAGTGCAGGCTCGTCTTTCATCTCATCAGATGAAGGGATTCCTGAATCCCCTTGAAGACCCTATAGAAAGCCCTATTTCCCCACCTCATCTTGACATGTGGCCTCACATCCCTTTGACAACACGAATGGATAGCGGATTTCAATGCTTCAAAAGTAGACGATGACTGAGTCCTCTTGAAAATTGACAGGAATCCCAGTATCCCTGTGGCAACTTGAAAGGACACTGGGTCTCCCACCTCACCTCGAGAGGTGTCCTCCTTATGGACTTCCAAGTCTCGAAGTGAATCTCGAGTTGTCCCTCGCAACGAGACTGGAGGCCTGATGTCGCTGAACAAACACGCGTTATGAGGGGCCATCCCCTTCATCACTTGAGAATATAACCCAGGTTCCTTCCGCAACACGAGAAAGTCCATGAGACTTTCCACTCGAAGAGAGATGAGATCAAATTCCCCTGCATTGCGTGCAGAGCAATTCCATGTGCACCATCAAACATGAAAGGAGCCTTGACTTCCTTGATGGAACTCCAGAGAGTCCCCAAGAACACTGATACAAGTCTAGAGTGACCCTGAGGTCACCGCAGCAACACGAAAGTGCTCAGTGTACTGCAAATCAACATGAGATGAGGCCAGATTACACTACATTGGCTCCAGAGCCATCCGGCGTTCCCCATCAAACACGACAAGTGGCTTGACTTCCTTTAGGCAACTCCAGAGATTCCCTGAAAACACTGTCCTAAGTATAGAGGAACACCACGTTCAGCACAGCAATTAGAAAACAGCTCCGTGTACCTCAAATCATCTCGAGATGAGAGTTGATTCCCTGGCTTCGAATCAAGAGGAATGCCAACTTTCCAGAACCCCCTCACGGGGAAGCTTCTCTCAGCTATAGGTACGTGAGAGGGACCCTGAGTTTACTGCCTCAAGTGGAATGGACACCGAGATGCCGTGACTCGACATAAGGCCGGATTTCCCTGCAGTGACATGAATGCAGGCTTGTCTTTCATCTCAAAAGATGAAGGGATGTCTGAATCCCCTGTGGAGACCCTAGAGAAAGCCCTAGTTCCCCACCTCATTTCCACAGGAGGTCTCACATCCCTTTGACAACTCGAGAGGAACACGGAGTTCAATGCTTCAAAAGTAGACGATGACTGACTCCTCTTGAAAATTGACAGGAATCCCAGTATTCCTGTAACAACTTGAAAGTGACAGTGGGTTTCCCTACTCATCTCGAGAGGCATCCCTATTGTCCAACCAAGTTTCGAGGAGAATCCCGAGGTGACCCTCACAACTAGACAGGCGTCCTGACATCATTGAACAAACAGGAGTTTTAAGAGTCCATCCCTGTCGTCACTCGAGAATATACCCCAGGTTCCCTCCGCAACTCGAGAAAAACCATGAGACTTCCCACTCGATGAGAGATGAGATCAGATTCCCCTGCATTGAGTGCAGAGCAAGTCCGTGTTCCCCATCAAACATGAAAGGAGCCTTGACGTCCTTGATGGAACTCTAGAGAGTCCCCAAGAACACTGATACAAGTCTAGAGGGACCCTGAGGTCCCCGCAGCAACATGAAAGCACTCCTTGTACTCCAAATCAACTCAAGATGAGGCCAGATTCCCCTTCATTGGCTCCAGAGCCATCTGGCGTTCCCCATCAAACACGACATGTGGCTTGACTTCCTTTAGGCAACTCCAGAGATTCCCCGAAAACACTGTCCTAAGTATAGAGGAACACCCTGTTCAGCACAGCAACTAGAAAACAGCTCCGTGTACCTCAAATCATCTCGAGATGAGACCTGATTTCCTGGCTTTGTCTCAAGAGGAATGCCAGGTTTAAACAACACCTAAAGAGGAGGCTTCTCTCAGCTATAGATATGTGAGAGGGACCCTGAGTTTGCTGCCTCACGTGGAATGGACACCAAGATGCCCTGGTTTGAAATAAGGCCGGATTTCCCTGCAGTGACTTGAATGCAGGTTCGTCTTTCATCTCATAAGAGGAAGGGACGTCTGAATCCCCTGTGGAGACCCTAGAGAATGCCCTAGTTCCCCGCCTCATTTTGACAGGAGGCCTCACATCCCTTTGACAACACGAGAGGCACGTGGAGTTCAATGCTTCAAAAGGAGATGAAACCTGTCTCCTCTTGAAAACTGACAGGAGTCACAGTATTGCTCTGGCAACTGCAAAGGCAAACTTGGTCTCCCCCCTCACCTTGAGAGGCGTCCGTATTGCATTGCAACATCTCGAGGAGAATCCTGATGTGTCTCTCCCAACAAGACAAGAGTCCTGACGTCACTGAACCTCACCCCAGACCCTGCACCTGGGGTCACTCCTCCAGTTTCCAAGGTGACTCCACCTGAAATATCCTGTGTCTGTAATCACATGTGCACATCTCCAGGATGACGCCACTTCCCAGACCCAGTACCTGTGGTCACGCTTCCACAATCTCCAGGGTGATCACAACACACTGGACCATGCACCTGGGGTCACATGTCCACAGTCTGCAGGGTGACATTCTCCCAAACCCTATATCTAGGATCACATATCTACAGTCCCCTGGGTGATCCCTCCCAGACACTGTATCTGGAGTCACACATCCACAGTCTCCATGGTGACCCCTTCCCAAGCCTTGCAACTGGGCTCACAATTCCACAGTCTCCAGGGTGAATTCCTTCTGACATTCCCCTGGGGTCACATATCCACATTCTTCAGGGTGACCAACCCAGTCCCTGTCCATGGGGTCACATATCAACAGTCTCCAGGGTGACACTCCTCCCCTGAATGCACATTTCAAGGGGAGCACAAAAAGCACACCCAAAATATGCACATTTGACAAAAGGGTTATTTTGGACAGATTAATTAAAAAAAAACAAAACAAAACAAAAGAAAAAAACAAACAGCCGCCCCAGGAGGATCTTTGAAAACCAAGTCGAAATTCCATTTTATGAAGTAGATTTACATTTGTTAAGGATATCTCCATCTTTAAGGACGTGTCCCTGTCTGGACCAGGAAATAGAGGATGGCTAAATATCAAGAATGGACTAAGTATCAAGACTGACTTGATATCACTAAATGACTTGACTAAATATCAAGAAGGTCTATGGAATGGACCTGGAAGTTAATCTGCATACCACCATGTCTTTGTTTACTGTGCTTCACCTAATAATCTCCCTTAAATAGCTTCTTCCATTCCTTAACCTCCTTCTTTCATTCTTAGCTGATGATAGCATTTAAGGTAAAGTCTTGGACCATTTCAGAAAGTGACAGTTTTCCCAGGTATCTTTCAACTATATAGGAGGTATGCATGTCATATATTAAACTTCTGATTGTTTTTCTCCAATCCATCTTCCTTTCATTATGAACATCTCAGTGAAGAACATTGAGGCTAGGGGGAAAATTATCTTTACTCTCATCTAATGCAATAAAATAGCATTCAGAGATATAGAGGAATGAACCACAGACCAATTTAAAATAAAAATAAAGGAAAGCATGAATCTAACACTTACATTACTGAGTGAGGGAATCCAGCCTCAAGTGCTACACACTGTATGATCGTATAAGACATTCTAGCAAAGGTAAAACAGACATGATAAAGAGTTTATGGAATATATGGTTGAAATATTTCACATGGTACTTTAGTGAGGAATACCTGCCACTATGCATTTGTCTAAGCACATAGATTTCTGTTTTCAGAACACAAGTAATTTATTACCTATTCACATTTATTTATTTATGGTATGGAGTGCTAAAGACTGGAATGCAGAATTTAACAAAGAATATAACGGATTGAGAAATAAATGAAAAGCTTCAGACTTCCCTAGGGGCCCAGTGGTTAAGACTCCACGTTGCCAGTGCAGGAAATATGGGTTCAATTCCTGGTCAGGGACCTAAAACCCCACATGACGCGGCACAGCCAAAAGATTTAAAAGGAAGAAGAAAAATTTTAAAAGGCCACTCTCACTCTTAGGACAAAATTATCTGACCTAAGTTCACTGTGTAAATGAATGGAATCTGCAGGCCAAAGGCAAATGTACCATACATAAACAATGGGCTCTGTAAGTTCTTTCCACGGGGGTTTGTAGCTAACAGGACTGAAACTACCATAACAGTTATTGAAGGAGCAAGCCCTGAATTTGATAAGTGATGAGTAGTGGAAGCCAGGTTTCTTACCATTGGAGTGGGAAGTTACAGGCAGACAAAAGGAGAAGGTTATAATACCTGTGTCATAAGAGATCAGGTTGGAGACATCATTATAAACTATCTTTAGCCTAATGCAGAAACATATAACTCCATGTGAAAATCTTCATAACCGTCTGTATGCATAGTCTGGATACATGCATGTGTATTTCCATGCATTGTCTGCTGAGATTATTAAGTTCCCACATACAAGTTTTTATTAATATGCTCTAACAAAAAGGGACAAGGACTCTTTAAATATGTGTCTGATACTAGGACTGAGACAATAAATATGTAAAGCAGCATAATCTTAAAATGTGAGAAAGAAGGACCAAAAAGCCCCATAAAAGCTGAATTATGTAAAATAAAAGCAGGAGAGTATGGAAAAAGCTCTCAATAGCCAAAGCTAGAATGAACTAAGCAGTCTAATTGGCTGGATTATAGCCAAAAGAAAGTGAAAGTGAAGTTGCTCAGTCGTGTCTGACTCTTTGCAACCCCATGGACTGTAAGCTATGAGGCGCCTCCATTCATGAAATTTTCCAGGCAAGAGTACTGGAGTGGGTTGCCATTTCCTTCTCCAGGGGATCTTCCCCACCCAGGGATTGAACCCAGGTATCCTGCATTGCAAGCATATGCTTTTACAGGCTGAGCCACCAGGGAAGCTCCCAAAAGTTTAAAATAATTTTCAGGTGTCCAAACTGGTAAAAAGTAAAAATTAGGTTTTATGAGTAATGTTGAATAAAAATCTCACACAGAAAGATTCTAAATAATTGATACAGACTCAGCTGTCCATCAAGTATATGAAGCTAACTCTCCTCTCCTCAAATGTGGGTCCTGCATTATGACTTCCTCCTTAATAAGGCACTCAGGATGGACGTGAGGAAAATCAACAATAAAGACAAATAACAAATGTTGGCGAAAATGTACGAAATTGAAACTCAAAACTTTACTTGTGGAGAGGTAAAATGGTGCAATCAATGTGTCCAAAACAAGCATTTTCTCGAAAACATAAAAATGTAATTATATCACTCAGTAGTGGCCACAGGACTGGAAAAGGTCAGTTTTCATTCCAATCCCAAAGAAAGGCAAAGCCAAAGAATGTTCCAACTGCCACACAGTTGCACTCATCTCACATGTTAACAAAGTAATGATCAAATTTCTCCAAGCCAGGCTTCAACAGTAAGTGAACCATGAATTTCTAGATGTTCAAGCTGGATTTAGAAAAGACAGAGGGACCAGAGATCAAATTGCCAACACCCGTTGCATCACTGAAAGAGCAAGAGAGAAAAACATCCAGAAAAATATTTACTTCTGCTTTGTTAACAATGCCAAAGCCTTTGACTCTGCAGATCACCACAAACTGTGGAAAATTCTGAAAGGTATGGGAATACCAGACTGCCTTACCTGCCTCCTGAGAAATCTGTATGCAGGTGAAGAAGCAACAATTAGAACTAGACATGGAACAATGGACTGGTTCCAAATCAGGAAAGGAGTACAGCACCCTGCTTATTTAACTTATATGCAGAGTATATCATGTGAAATCCCGGGTCTGGATGAGGCACAAACTGGAATCAAAATTGCCAGGAGAAATATCAATAATTTCAGATACACAGAGGACACCACTCTTATGGCAGAAAGCAAAGAAGAACTAAAGAGTCTCTTGATGAAAGTGAAAGAGGAGAGTGAAAAAGTTGGCTTAAAAATCAGTATTCAGAAAACTAAGATCATGGCATCTGGCCCCATCACTTCATGGCAAATAGATAGGAAAACAATGGAAATGGTGACTGAATTTATTGTGGGGGGGGGGGGCTCAAAAATCACTGAAGATGGTGACTGCAGCCATGAAATTAAAAGACACCTGCTCCTCGGAATAAAAGTTATGACCAACCTAGACAGCATATTAAAAAGCAGAGACATTACCAACAAAGGTCCATGTACTCAAAGCTATGGTTGTTCCAATAGTCATGTATAGACGTTACAGCTGGACTACAAAGAAAACTGAGCACCGAAGAAGTGATGCTTTGGAACTGTGGTGTTGGAGAAGACTCTTGAGCATCACTTGGACTGCAAGGAGATCCAACAAGTCAATCCTAAGGGAAATCAACCCTGACTATTCATTGGAAGGACTGATGCTGAAGCTGAAACTGCAATACTTTGGCCACCTACTGTGAAGAACTGACTCATTGGAAAAGACCCTGATGCTGGGAAAGATTGAAGGCAGGAGCAGAAGGGGATAACAGAGGATGAGATGGTTGATGGCATCACCAACTCGATAGACATGAGTTTGAGCAAGCTCTGGGAGTTGGTGATGGATAGGGGAGCCTGGTGGGCTGCAGTCCACGGGGTCACAAAGAGTCGGACATGAGTGAGTGACTGAACTGAAATATCATATGTTTTGGTAACTCCACTCCTAGATATACATCCAAAGAATTTAAAAGAGGTGCTCAAATATATACTTGTACACCAATATTTACAGCAGCAGTGTTCTTGATAATCCAAGTTAAAAACAATGAAAATGTCCACCAACAAGTGAATGGAAGAGCAAATAGGGCAGTTCCATCCATGAGATGCATTACTCTGCCATATAAAGGAATATAGTAAAATAATGCCACAGCTTCAGAAAATAGTAGGGGGCTTTACAAAAACTTAAACACAGAGTTAACATAGAATCCATCAATTCCGGTCCAGGTTATACACTCAAGATATTTAAAACCAAATACTGAAACAGATATTCAAACCCCATATTCATAGCAGCATTATTCATAGTAACCAAAAGGTGGCAGCAGCACAAGTGTTCAACAGATGACTGGATAAGCACGATGTAGTATATACACAGTGGGATCTGATTCAACCTTTAAAAACAAGATAACTCATACATGCTATAATGTAGATGAAACTTCAAGTCATTAGGTGAAGTGAAACAAGCCTGACACAAAAGGAAAAATGTTCTATGATTCCACTAGTATGAGATATCCATATAAGACAAATTCCAAGTAGAGTAAGATGACCAGGGATTGGGGGTTATGAGTATTTAATGGTTACAGTGTCACTTCAGGAAAAGGGAAAGATTCTGGAGATGAATGGTGGGGAAATTTTTACAATGAGAGTGCAGTTAATGCTATAGAAGTTCATACTTAAAATGACTCAAATAATAAATGTTGTTATATGTTTGTAAGCACAGTGAAAAAAATGACACATGGCACAACATGGAAAAGCACTAAAAACATTCTCAGTGAAAGAAACCACACTGAAAAGCCACCCAGATCATAGTCATCTTGTCACTTTAAATCCATGAAGGTTTTTAACATGAGGGAAAGCCCCAGTGATGGCTCCAGAAAAAGAAAACTGCATTAGAATGAAGAAAGACAGTTGCACAAAGCTTGGGCAGCTGATGAAAGTTGAACTGGTCCTATGGATAGGATTGTAATGTGGAAACCATAATTATCCCCCATTTTGGGGTTGTGGGCTGGTTCCCTTTGAAAGTGACCATGTTTTGGGTAAAACACATTGCAGTATTTGGTGTGAATGTAGAAAACTTTGTACCACTATTTAAAGTAGACACGTTTGAAATTTTACTAGAAAGTAAGTTACTTTTCAATACAGCCATGTAAGTCACATGCCAGAAAATCAGAGATGACATCGAACATTGCAATAGAGGCCAAGAGTTAACCTACCTAAATTCAGCTAAAGTAGTTTGATGCTAATTGCCTTGTACTAGTCCACATGGTATTAAAAGGCACCATAGGAAGAGTATATTAGTAGACACCATGCCCTGGGTGCTGTGGATGACCAGATGGAACTGAAACTATTAGATGTCTTAATTCTAGTTTTCCACATAACACTACACCAAAGCAACTGTCAGAACTAAAAAGCGAATTCACAGACTTGCCTGGCAGTCCAGTAGTTAAGACTGCACTTCCACTGCAGGGGGTACAGGTTTGATCCTCGGTCAGATAACTAAGATCCAACATGTCGAGCTGTGGGGCCAAAAAAAAAGAAAAAAGAAAGTCAGCAGAACTGCAAGATCATTTGTGATTCTCTACACTAATAATGAACTATCAGAAAGAGAAATTAAGAAAATAATTCCTTTTACAATTGCATCCCCTCCCCCACATAACTAGAAATCTAACCAAGGACTTGAAAGACCTGAAAGCTAAAAACTACAAGACAATGATCAAAGAAACTAAATGGATACAAGTAAAAAGATATCCCATGCTTATGGGTGAAAATACCATTAAAATATCCATTCTAAACAAAGCAACGTACACATTCATGCAATCACTGCCAACATTTCAATGACATTTTTCACAGAAACAAAAGCAATCTTTACATCTGTGTGGAGCCACAAAGGAACCAGAAGAGCCAAAGGGATCCTGAGAAAGCAGAACAGGCTGGTGGCATGTCTATCCCTGACTTCAATCTAGAGTATGTACCTAAAGTCACCAGAAGACGTGTGGAATTGGCACAGAAATAGTCAAGAGAGCTCAGAAGTAAACCTACAGGTGCATGGTAATTAATTTACAAGAAAGGAACTAAAAATATATACGCGGGAAAGGACAGTCCCCCCCACCCCCCTCAATAAACCGTGCTGGGAAAAATGGAAACCACACACCAAGGAACAATATAGGACACCATCTTATACTACAGACAAAAACTGACTAAAATCCCACAACTTTCCACATCAAGCCCTAACAGTCTTGGGTCCTCTTAAGACAGACTTTCAGCAACAGCCACACACAGAAGCTTCTTCCCAATTTTCCTCACTTTTTCTTTCAGCAGCACATCGTTGCAGGAATCTTGAGGAAACCAGACTCCCGTCAGACTCAACTGAACTCCACAATGTCCCAAAGCTGAAGCACCAATGGGTTCTGAGGAGATCATGGGTCCTGAGGAGATCATGGGTCCTGAGGAAACTAGATTCCATCAGCCAAAACTAAACCCCATAATGCCCCAAAGCCAAAATACAATGGATCCTGTGGTGACCCATCTCCTGTCAGCCTGAACTGAACCCCACAATGTCACAAAGCTGAACCCCCATAAGGTCCTGAGGAGATCAAATTCTATCAGCCTGAATTGAACCCCACAATGCCCCAAAGCTGAAACCACATGGGTCTTGTGGTGACCCATCTCCTGTCAGCCTGAACTGAACCCCACAATGTCCCAAAGCTGAACACCCAGCAGGTCCTGAGGAGACCAGATTCCATCAACCTGAACTAAACCCCACAATGCCCCCAAACTGAAGCCCCAGTGGGTTCTGAGAAGACCAGATTCCATCTGCCTGACCTGAACCTCAGAGTATCCTGAAGCTGGGTCCTGAGGAGACCAGAGTGCTGTCAGTGTCCACCAACAGCCAGGTGCTCCAGCAGAGTGGGGAGTTCCCCCTGGGGTGAGGAGAGTGTCAGGGGGGCGGGCTCTTCATTATCATGAATAGGCATGATCAAGAAGGTTTGCAGGGGCCAGGGCAAGGACAAGGGAGATAAGCTCCAGCTCCGAGTATTCTAAGTCCCCACTTTCTGAGATTGCGTGACCTACATGATCCAGACTTTGCAAGGAGCAAGCTGAGTTACAGAGGCAGAAGGAGCAGGAGGTGATGTAAAATTTTAACGTTTCCTCTTCAGGTTCAGAAAGATGAAGCCCTCCCAGGTTCCCAGGTCCTTGTGCCCCAGTGACTGTGAGCTCTTCCTTCTGGGTGTATGACCAACCCCCACACTAAGTCCCCTCTATACCCATGGCCCTGGCCCAAGCCTAACCTCCCCCTCAGGCCCTGATGAAGCTCCCCGCCCCCATTGTGCATCTCACATCCCACCCCAACGTGGTCTTTTTGAAGCCTAAACAAGACCATCCTCCTCTCCTCCCTGTGATTCCCCTCACCTGATGAAGCCAGGTCTTCATCCGTTCCAGGTGGCTCCAAGGGCCTCATTCTCTCCATGTGTGTGGCCGCTCTCTGTGCCCGTCTTTATGGGCATGTGGTGATCTCCTAAAATGAGGGTTATTTGACAGAGAGAGAATGGGGTAAATGGTGGCCACCAAAGATGTGTCCCCCCAGAACAGGGCCGTATCTGGGAAAAGAGTCTTTGTAGATGTAGTTAAGGATAGCCAGGTAAGGTCATCTAGGGTTAGGGTGACCTTCAATCCAACTGACAGACTCCTTCAAAGAGACGAAAGAGGACACAAAGGGGAAGCCTCTTAAAGGCAGAGGCAGAGATGGGAGGGAGGGGGCCACAAGCCCAGGGACCCCTGGAGCCCCTGAAGTTGGAAAAGGCAGGAATGATCCTGTCCTGGAGCCTCTGGAGGGACCTCAGCCCTGTGCCACCTTGATTTCCGGTGTCTGGTCTCCAGGACTGAGAGAGGATGAACTCCTGTTGTTTTAAACCACCCAGCATGTGATCATGTTAGAGAAGTCACAGAGCAGCCACACAGACCCTGCTCTGTAGGATCCTAGAAATGTGGGTCTCATTAAAGCAGATGAAGGGTGGATTACAGAACCCTTAAAATCAGCTCTGGACCCTCAGAAATGCTAAAGCAGTGGCTGGGCTCCAGAATGTTGAGGGGTCAAGTCTGAAGCCTGTGCCTAGGGGTACTGGGTGCACACGCCTCCCCGGGTTCTTACACCAGTACATGTGGTGTAACATCTCAGTCTTGATGGAGGACATTTAATATCAATGGCCACATTGCTAATTAAGAAGCCACCAGTTGCACAGGTGAAAGCCCAATTAGGGCACTTGCTTCAGGGATGAGCAATTCTGAAGATGGTCAGGGATGGGGACTTACTCATGTGTAGCCAGCCAGCAGCCCTTGCACATACCCCACCCCCTCCCCTCCCAAGGAGGGACCTCCGTGGGAAGCTGGGAGACTACACGGAGTCATCTCTAAGTAAATGCTGGCTGACCCCCAGGCTAGCCATTCCTGAACCTCATCCACCCTTCATAGATAAAACACTTGAATATGTGCAAAGACCTCACAGGCTGGAGAAAAGTGGAGCCACTCCAGCGACAGCATGCTTACTGACGTGGCTCCTGTAGGTCAGGCAGAATGGTCCTGGCATGGGTGATCTGGAAGCTTTGCACTTTCCTACCTGAGTTACTCCTCCTGTGCTGCTCCCATTGCCTGTTTTCTTGCTTCCTCATTTCTGCCTGAGAAGATTTCCAACAGCAGGAACAGGTGACACAGCCCATCTTTAGGAAGTGACAGCTTAGCACCTCCTGCAGAAGGTCCAGCAGAGCCCAACACAGACCCAATCCCCCGAAACACTATGGGCCCTCACTCTCTCTTATCAAGCCAACCCTGCAAGATCTAAGCAGAAAGACAGCATCAGGTACAGCTGCAGGCACTTGAGGGGGTTTATATAGACCTCAACCCAGGCACACATCCAAAGGGCAGGCCAGTCAGGTCAGCCAATCTGCCCACCTGGGCTTGTGGTTTCAGAAAATGGGCCTCGTTGTCCTGGCCAGGGTTCCAGGAACAGGTGTGGGTCCTTTGGGTCAGGATGGATATGGGGCTGCTGCTCTGACTTGTTTTCTCATCTTCTTATCTGACCTATAAGTGGGAGAGGATTTCAGGAAGGCCTTCTTCTAATGAGAGGGACCCAGGGGTCAGGGAGAGGATGGGTGGTGGGTGGAGACAGACTCAGTGCCCAGGTGCTATGGGACCCTCTGGAAAACCTGCTGGAAGGAGGCTGCAACCAGTGAAGCCCAAGGTCACAAAACTATCCTGAAGCTGCTGTATGTTACCTCAGGTCCTCCTCTGAGGGTCTCAAGGTCAGATCTGTCCAACAGAGGAGCTGGGGGCTCTTTGCAGTGAGGGCTCTGTGAACAGCTCCTGGGTGCTGAGCCCTGCAGGATACCTGCCCAGGTGAGCCCCATATCCTGGGAGGCACCTGCCCATAAGAACCATGTATCCTGGGAGGGGCGAGTGAACAAGTATTCTCTCTGTGCAGTTATCACAGATTAGCTTAGTGACTCTCACGTGGGCAGTGCTGGAATTAGATGAGAACAAGGACATGTTGGGGGACGTTCCCTGAAACACCCCCAGGCCCATCCAGAGTGAAGAGTTCAGTAGGTGGGTACTGGTTGCTGTGCTGGGGTGGGAGGTTTCATGGGTGCCTCTTGTTTCTTCACCTGACACCACAGAGGCCTCTGCAGGACACAGAAGACAGCCTGCCCAGGGACGGTGTGAGCCCCTGGCGACCAGGCACGGGAAGTGAGAGGGAAGGACCAGGCTGAGGGGGCCTTTCTGCTCTGAGTTGGGAGTGGACAAGCAAGTGGTGAGTGTGATCTAGGAAAGTGGCTCTGGTGATGGGAGGCTTGTTGAGGCCGTCTGAGTACGAGTTGGAAAAGAATGTTCAGACATAGAGCATTTCAGAAGGGAGTGAGTTTGTATTGAGAACAAAGAGCAGAGATAAAGTGGGCACTGTGGGGTCAGGGGGCCAACCACCTGACAGACTAGGGAAAGTTGACTGATTTCCTGGGTTAAGAGCCAATTTTTACAGTTTCAAGGCAAAGAAAATTCCTACTGGAAGGTTGATATTAGGTGATTGGGTGGGGTACCATAGGGTGTTTACTGGAGTGGGCATCCTTGCCTGGTAGGGAGTCAGGAAGCTCATTAGCGATGATCAGGTGCTTTTGGCAACAGTTGCAAAGGGGGCCCAGTCCGATTCACAGGTGACCTTGGTTCTGGGGCCCACTTCTATGGCCTTGGTGTGAGGACTCCCAGTTGTGGCCCTGGGGAAGGAGTCACCTCAACAAGACTGACCCTGCTTCAGAGTAAAAGTTCCATCAAGTTTTCTCTGCAGGAGAGATCTAGTGATCCTAGATCTGTTTGGAAAAGTCTTGGACACTGCAGGGACACATACTGAGTGTGAAACTGGATATTGAACCTTGTTGGCAAAACTCACCTTTTCTCTCTGTTGGCATTAAAAGGGTGTGGGCTGACAGCTACCTGAGAATCCATCCAATTGACAATTTCCTATTTACAACATAAATGAGTTTGGTCAAATTATTTCTATTTCTATGCAAACAGGCAGCTTGCAACACCTTGTGGCAGGATCATTTCCAATAGATTGTCAACTAATCAAGGTAACAACATTATGACACTCAACACATTTAGATATAATTTCCTAAGCCTTTTTCTTGAGGGACAGACCCAATATGAGCTAGGAATGTGTTCAAAAGGCTCAGAAAGTGCAGGAAAATACACTGGCTATGACTGGAAATTAGGGTCTCTGTGCAAACCTGGAGTTCTGACATCTTACAATCTAGACAGTTCCTGATAGACAGATGCATGAAAAACACTCTACTTTTATGTTTTTCTTTCATCAAAGGAACATGGATTTCCTAGCATTCTGTGTGCTGAGAGTAACTCACTGCTCTAAAATGCTTGCTTGGACTTCATTTTTCAGTAAGAACTTCCCCTGACTGTGTTACAGTCAGGACGGTCCCACACTCACAGGGAAAAAGCAAACTAGCATCCAAACGTTTGTTCCATCAGGTTTTCTCTGTAGGAGAGATCCAGTGATCCTAGGTCTGTCTGGAAAATGCTTGGGTAGTGCATGGACACATACTGAGTGTGAAGCTGGATCCTGGACCTTGTTGGCTAAATCAGCATTTTCTTTCAGGTGGTCCTAAAATGGTGCAGAGTAGCAACTGCCTGAAGATCCATCCAATTGCTGTTTTCTTACTTGTGACAGCAATATCTTTGGTCAGACCTCTTGGATTTCTGCAGCAAACATGGGACTTTCAATTCCTTGCCACTGGATCATTTCCAATGGCAGGTAAACTCATTAGGTAACCAGACTCGATGGCATTCAGCACTCTCAGACACACTCCTACAGCCTGTTTCTTCATAGACAGTCCCAGGATGACCTAGGAATGGGTTCGCTAGTATCAGAAATGTGAGCAAACATACTGGCTGTGACTCTGAAAATTAGGTGCTCTGTGCAAATCTGGAGTTTTAACATTTTAGAATCTAGACAGTTTCTGATAGATGTCTGAAATACACTCCTTTTTATTTTTTGCCTTTCATTCCTCAAAGAAACACAGATGTCACAGCATTATGTTTGCTGAGAGTGACAGACTGCTTGGAAATTCTTGCCTGGAAGTCATTTTGAAGTAACAATTTCCCCTCCCCTGTGTTACCATGGGAAATGCCCCCACACTGACAGAGAAAAGTAAACAAATGTCAAAACATCTGTTCCGTGAAGTCCCCTGTAGGAGGGATCCAGTGATCCTAAGTCTGTCTGGAAAATTCTTGGACAGTGCTTGGACACATGCTCAGTGTGAACCTGGATTCTGGACCTTGTTGGCAAATTAGAATTTTCTCTGTGTTGGCCACAGTAGGCTGGGGTTTAGCAACTCCTTGAAAATCAGTACACTTGCTCTTTTCCCACTAACGACAGCAATAGCTTTGGTCAAAACACTGGAATTGCTGAAGCAAGCAGGCAGCGTGCAACTCCTTGTGGCAAGATCATTTCCATTGGAATGCCAATTAAACTACTTAGAAACAGTATGGCACTCAGCTGTGTCAGACACACTCCTCCAGACTCTCTCCTCATGGTGTGTCCCAGTAAGATAGAGTACTGTGCTCATGAACCATGGAAAGTTCAGGGAAACTTACTGGCTGTGTCTCTGGAATTGAGGGCATCTGTGGAAGCGTGGTCTTCTCACATCTTAGAATCCAGACAGCAGTCATGGATAGAGAGATGCCTGAAAAGCACCCTATTCATTGCCGCTCATTCCACGAGTGAACACAGGTGTCCCAGCATTCTGTTTGCTGAGAGTAACCCGCTAAGTGGAAACCCTTGCCTGAAAGTCATTTTTAAGTAAAAATTTCCCCTCACGTGTGTTACACTAGGGAAGGCTCCCACACTCACAGGGAAAAGCAAGCAAACATCAAAATGTCTCTTCCATCAATTTTTCTCTGTCAGAAGGATCCAATGGCCCCAGGTCTCTCTGGAAATTTCTTGGATACTGCAAGGGAAACATACTGACTGTGAACCTGAATATTTGACCTTCTTGGCAAAATTAGCATTGTCTCTCTTTTGGCACTAACAGGATGTGCGCTGGCAGCTGCCTGAAAATCCTTCCAATTGATATTTTCCTACTTCTGACATCAATAGTTTTGGTCAAATCTTTCAGGTTTCTGACACAAGCAGGTGGCTTGCAACCCCATCGAGCTGGATCATTTCCATTAAAATGTCAAATAATCTAGGTAACAACAGTATGGCTCTCAGCAATCTTAGATAATTTCACAGCCAGTTTCCTCTGAATCAGACCCAATAGGAGCCAGGAATGTGTTCATAAGGCTCTGAAAGTGCAATGAAATATACTGGCTATGACTTTGGAAATTAGGCCCTGTGTGCAAACCTGGAGTTCTCACATCTTAGACTTTAGATAGTTCCTGACAGATAGATGCCTGAAAAACACCCACTTTTATGTCTTTCATGCATTTAAGTAACATAGTTATCCCAGATTTCTGTGTGATGAGAGTAACACACTGGTTGAAAATCCTTGCTTGAAGGTGATTTTTCAGTAACAATTTCCCATGACTGTGTTACTGTAGGGAAGACCCCCAAACTCACAGGAAAAAGAAAACAACCAACCAAATGTCTATTCTATAAAGTTTTCTCTTTAGGAGAGATCCAATGATCCTCTGCCTGTCTGGAAAATTCTTGGATACTACAGGGACACATACTGAGTGTGAATCTGCATCCTTGAATCTGTTGGCAAAATTAGCAAATTTTGTCGGTTGGATCTAAAAGAGTGCGGCCTTAGCAACTGCCTGAAGATTCATCCAATTGGTCTCTTCCTAATAATGACAGTGATAACATTGGTCAAACCTTTGAGGTTTCTAAAGCAAGCAGGCGGCTCACTACTCCTATCTGCTGGCCCATTTCCAGTGTAATGTCACCTCATCTAGTTAAGCACTGTATGGCACCCAGCCCTCTCAGACATACTCCTGCATCCTGTTTCCTCATGGGCAGGCCCAGTTTGAATAAGGAATGTGTTTAAAGCCTTGGAAGGTGCAGGGAAACACAGTACCCTAACTCTGGAAGTTAGGACCCTGGGAAAGCCTTGAAGTCTCATGCCTTGAGTTCTAGACAGTTCCTGATAGATAGAGGCCTAAAAATACACTCCGTATGGATGCCTTTCCGTCCTCGAAGGAACATAGCTTTCCCAACATTCTGTGTGCTGAGAGACACACGGTGCTTGAAAACACTTGCTTGTAGGCCATTGGTCAGTAGAAAATTCCCCTGAAGGTGCAATGGTAGGGAAGGCTCCCACACTCACTGGGAAAGGCAAACCAACATCCAAACGTGTACTCCATAACATTTTGTCTTTAGGGGCGATCAAGTGAGCCTAGGTCTGTCTGGAGAATTCGTGGGTATTGTGGGGACACATCATGAGTGTGAACTTGTATATATGAACTTGGTGGCAAAATTCTCATTTTCATCTCCCACACTCATTTTGGGACCACATTGGTTCTAAAATGGTGCAGTGTAGCAAATCCTTGAAAATCCATCCAATTGCTGTTTTCTTACTTTTGACAGTGATAGATTTGTCCACCCTTTGGAATTTCTGAAGCAAGCAGGTTGCTCACCACTCCAGCCACTAACTGATTTCCATTGTACTGGCACCTCATGCAGGTAAGCACAGTATGCTGCCCAACACACTCGGATACACTCGTGCAGCCTGTTTCTTCAGGAGCAGTCCCAGTATATACTTGGAAAGTGTTTACAAGGCTTGAAAAGTTCATGGAAACACACTGCCCTGACTCTGGGTGTTAGGATCCCTAGGAAAGACTGAAGGTCTCACGACTTAGAATGTAGACAGCTCCTGATAGATAGAGGGCTGAAAGCACTCTCTGTTGATGCATTTCTTTTCTTGAAGGAACATAACTTTCCAAACATTTTGTGTGCAGAGAGACACACACGGCTTGAATATGCTGGCATGGAGGTCATTTTTCAGTAGCACTTTCCCCTGATGGTGTGACCATGGGGATGCCGCACTCTCCATTTTTAGAGAAAGACTAATTAGCATTCAAACGTCTGTTCCATCACATTTTCTCAGTAGGATCGATCCACTGAGGCTAGTTCTGTCTGGAAACTTTGTGGATACTGCATGGAGACATCCTGAGTCTGGACATGGATACCGGATTTTTGGGGCAAAAATAATATTTTTTCTCTTGATTTGGGAAAATGCTACGGCCTTGCAACTGCTTGGAAATCCATCCAATTGCTGTTTTCTTCCTTCTGACAATGATAGCTTTGGTCCATCCTTTGGGATTTCTGAATCAAGCAGGCGACTCACCAGTCCTACCCTCTGGCCCATTCCCAGAGGAATGTCATCTCATCTAGGTAAGCACAGTATTGGTACCATACAATCTCAGACACTCTCCTACAGTCTGTTTCCTCATGGGCCATCCCTATATGAGCTAGGATGTCTTTGGGAGGCTTGGAAGGTGTAGGAAAAATAGTGCCTTGATTCTGGTAGTTAGGTCCCCTGGACAAGCCTGGAGGTCAATGTTAGATTCTAGACAGTTCCTAATAGATATAGGCCTAATAACACACTCTCTGTTGATGCCTTTTCTTCCTTGAAGAAACATACTTTTCCCTGCATTCTCTGTGCTGGGGATCACACACTGCTTGAGAACGCTCTTTGGAGGTCATTTTTCAGTAGAAACTTCCTCTGACAGTGTAACCTTAGGGAAGGCCCCCACACTCACTGGAAAAGGCAAACCAACATCCAAACTTCTGTTGCATCACATTTTGTCTCTAGGAGTGATCCAGAGAGCCTAGGTCTGTCTGGAAAATCGTGTATACTGCAGGACCACATCCTAAGTGTGAACCTGGATACTGGAACTGGTGGCACAATTCACATTTCTCTTTCGGTTTGTCCTAAAACTGTGTGGCCTGGCACCTGCTTGAAAATCCATCTAATTGCTGTTTTCTTACTTTGAAGAGCAATAACTTTGGTTCACCCTTTGGGATTTCTGAAGCAAGCAAGGAGATCACCACTCCTAGTCATGGGCCTATTTCCAGTGGAATGTCACTTTATCTAAGTAAGCACATAATGGCCCCTCTGTATACTCAGACACACGCCCACAGTCTGTGTCCTCATGGACAGTCCCAGTGTGACCTAGGAATATGTTTACAAAGCATTAAAAGGGCAAGGAAGACACTGCCCTGACTCTGGAAGTTCCGTTCTCTGGGAAGGCTGGAGGGCTCTTGTTAGAATCAAGACAGTTCTTCATAGATAGAGCCCTGAAAACACACTCTCTGTTGATACCCTTCCTTCCTCGAAGAAACAGTACTTTCCCAGTATTCTGTGAACTGAGAGTCACACATTGCTTGAAACCGTTTGCTTGCAGGTCATTTTTCAGTAGCAATTTCTTGTGATGTTGTGACAGTAAGGATGTCCTCTACACTCACAGGGTAAGGCAATCCAAGATCCAAACATCTGTTCCATCACATTTTCTCTATCAGAGCAGCCAGTGAGCCTAGGTCTTTGTGAAATATGGGTAGATACAGCAGAGACACCTCCTGAGTCTGACAGTGGATACCGGAACTTGATGGTCAAATTTGCAACTGCTAGAAAATCCATACAATTGCTTTTTTTTTTTTTTTAATTTCTAACAGTGGTCACTTTTGACCCACCTTTGGGATTTCAGAAGCAAGAAGGCAGCTCGCAAGTGCTGCTGATGGCCTATTTGCAATGGAATGTCACCTCACCTGGGTAACAACAGCATGGCACCCTGCAGTCTGAACACATTCCTGCAGCCTGTTTCCTCATGGGCAGTTCTGGGATGATGTAGGAAGGTGGTTAAAAGCCTGCGTTAGTGCAGGGAAACACACTGCCCTGACTCTGCAAGTTAGGTCCTCAGGGTAAGACTGGAGGTCTCACATCTTAGAAATCTAGACAATTCTTGATAGATAAAGGACTGAAAATTCATTCTCTGCTGATGCCTGTCTTTCCTTGAAGGAACATTGTTTTCCCAACATTCTGCTTCCTGAGTGTCACACACTTGCTTGGAGGTCATTTATCACTAAGAATTTCCCCTGAAGATGTGACTGGAGGGAAAGCCCCACAAACACAGTAAAAGGGAACCACATTCAAATGTCTGTTCCATCACGTTTGCTCTGTAGGTGAGATATAGTGAGCCTAGTCCTATCTGGAAAATTCTTGGATACTGCAGGGACACATCATGAATGTGAATCTTGATAGCAGATCTTGGTGGCAAAATTTGCATTATCCTCTCCATTGGGCTTAAAACGTTGTGGCCTAACAACTGCTTGAAAGTTCATTTAATATCTGTTTTCTTACTTCTGACAATGATAGCTTTGTTCCAGCTTTCTGGATTTCTGAAGCAACAGGCGGTTCATAACTCCTAGTCCCTGGCCCATTTCCAGTGGAATGTCAGTTCATTTGGTAAGGGCAGAATGACACACAGCACACACGGACACTCTTCCATCGCCTGTTTCATCATGGACATTCCTGAGTGATCTTGGAATGTGCTTACAAGGCTCAAAATTTGCAGGGAAACACTGCCCAGACTCTGGAAGATGGGTCCTCTGGACAAGCCTGGAGATCTCACATCTTAGAATATAGACAGATCCTGATAGACAGAGGCCTGAAAACACACTCTCTATTGATGCCTTTCCTTCCTCAAATGAACGTAGCTTTCCCAGCATTCTGTGTGCTGAGAGTCACATACTGCTTGAAAATGCTTGCCTGGAAGTTGTTTTTCAGTAGCAATTTCCCTTGATGGTTTGACCATAGGGAAGCCCACCACACTCACAGGAAAAGGCAAAACATCATCCAAACGTCTGTTCCATCATGTTTCTCTGTAGGAGAGATCCTAGGGTTAGGGTTAGGGTTAGGGTTAGCCTAGGTCTGTCTTGAAAATTCTTCAGTGCTGTGGGGACACATCCTGCGTGTGAACCTGGGTAATGGACCTTGGTGGCAAATTTCGCATTTTCCTCTAGGTTGGCCCTAAAATGTTGGGAAAGCAATGGCCCTTTGAGTAAGGAAAGGCGTCACCAGAGAGTGTGTTTCCAGGCCTCTATCTATTAGGAACTGTCTAGATTGTAAGACGTGAGACCTCCAGTCTTGCCCAGATGACCTAACATCCCGAGTCAGGGGATATGTTTCCATACAATCTCTGAGCCTTGTAAATACATTCCTAGGTCATACCAGGACTGCCAAGGAGGAAACAGGCTGTCAGAGTGTGTCTGAGAGAGCTGGGTGCCATGTGGTGCTACCTATATTATGTGACATTTCACAGGAAAGGGACCACCAGATAGAAGTGGCAAGCAGACTGCTTGCTTCAGAAATTACATGGGTGAACCATATCTGTCACTGTCAGAAATAAGAAAACAAGTACTGGATGGATATTTAAGCAGTGGCTATGCCAAACCATTTTAGTGCCAACTGAGAGAAAAAGGTGAATTTTGTCCTGTATTCAGGTTCACACTCAGGATGTGACCCCACAGGATCCAAACTTTTCCAGATAGACCTGGGTTCACTGGACCTCTCTAACAGAGAAAACGTGATGGAACAGGTATTTGGATGCTTGCTTGTCTTGTGATTGTGGGCGCTTCCCTACTGTCACAGTCTCAGGGGAAATTGCCACTGAAAAATGAACTCCAAGCAAATGTTTTCAAGCAGTGTGTGACTCTCAGCACACAGTACATTGGGAAAGTTATGTTCCTTCAATGAAGGAAAGGCATCAACAGAGAGTGTGTTTTTTATAGCAGGAACTGTTCAGCTTCTAAGATGTGAGAGCTCAGGCCTGATTAAAGGACCTAAGTTCCAGAGTCAGGACAGTGTGTCTTGCTGCACTTTCTGAGACTTCTAAATGCATTCCTAGGGCATACCAGGTCTGCTCCTAAGGAAGGATGCTGAGGGAGTGTATCAGACTGTGCTGGGTGAAATACTGTGGTCACATAGATGAGGTGTCATTCCACTGGAAATGGGCCTGCAGCTAGGAGTTGCAAGTCATTCACATGCTTCAAAAATCCCAAAGGGTGAACCAAAGCTAGCATTGTCAGAAGGAAGAAAACAACATTCAGATGGAATTTCAAGCAGTTGCTCGGCGGCACTCTTTTAGGGCCAAGTGAGAGAAAAATGCATATTTTAACACCAACGTCTGGTATCCAGATTCAAACATAGGTGTTTCCCCGCAGTGTCCACGGATTTTCTAAATAGACTTACATTGATGAATGGCCCCACCAAGAAAACGTGATTGAACAGATGTTTGGAAGTGCTTTTGAACTTACCTGTGAGTGTGGCGCCTTCCCTACAGTCACACCTCCAGGGGAAATTGCTAATGAAAAATGACCTCCAACAAGCGTTTTCAAGGAGTGTGTGACACTCAGCACACAGAATGTTGAGAAAGCTATATTCCTTTGAGGAAGGAAAGGCATCTCGAGAGAATATGTTATCAGGCCTCTACCTGTCATGAACTGTCTAGATTCAAACATGTGAGTCCTCCAAGTTTCCCAGAGGACCTAAATACCAGAGTCAGGGCAGTGTGTTTCCCACCACTTTCTGAGATTTGTAAACACATTCCTAGGTCAAACCAGATCTGACCATAAAATTCATGCTGCAAGAGTGTGTCTCAGCGTGCTGGGTGACATATTGTGCTAACCTAGATGAGATGACATCTCCCTGGAAAGGGGCCAGTGGCTTGGAGTGGAGAGCCTCCTGCTTGATTCATAAATCCCAAAGGGTGCACCAACACTATCACTGTCAGAAGTAAGAAAACAGCAATTAGATGCATTTTCAGGCAGTAACTAGGTTTAACCGTTTTAGGGCCAACTGAGAAAACAATGGAAATTTTGCTGCCAAGGTCCAGTATCCAGGTTCAAACATAGGGTGTGTAGGAACAGTATCCATGAGCATTCTAGACAGTTAGGTTGAATGGATTGCTCCTATCAAGAAAACGTGATTGAGCAGACGTCTGGATGATCCTTTGCCTTTTCCTGTGGGTGTGGCGGTCTTCCCTAAGGTCACAACATCAGGGGAAGTTGCTACTGAAAAATTACTTCTAACAAGCCTTTTCAAGCAGTTTGTGACTCTGAGCACACAAAAAGCTGGGAAAATTATGTTCCATCCAGGAAGGTAAGGCATCAACAGAGAGTGTTTTATCAGGCCTCTGTGTATCACAAACTGTATAGACTCAAAGATGTGAGACTTCCAGGTTTGCCCTGAGGACCCAAATTCCAGAGTCAGAGCATTGTATTTCCCTACACTTTCTGAGATTGCATCCAAGTACCATATTTTGGACTCGATTGTTGACCATGATGGCTACTCCATTTCTTTTAAGCGGTTCCTGCCCACAGTAGTAGATATAATGGTCATCTGAGTTAAATTCACCCATTCCTGTCCATTATAATTTGCTGATTCCTAGAATGTCGACATTCACTCTTGCCACATCCTGTTTGACCACTTCCAATTTGCCTTGATTCAAGGACCTAACATTCCAGGTTCCTATGCGATATTGCTCTTTACAGCATTGGACCTTGCTTCTATCACCAGTCACATCCACAACTGGGTACTGTTTTTGCTTTGGCTCCATCCCTTCATTCTTTCTGGAGTTATTTCTCCACTGAACTCCAGTAGGATATTGGACACCTACCGACCTGGGGAGTTCCTCTTTCAGTATCCTATCATTTTGCCTTTTCATACTGTTCATGGGGTCCTCAAGGCAAGAATACTGAAGTGGTTTGCCATTCCCTTCTCCAGTGGACTACATTCTGTCAGACCTGTCCACCATGACCCGTCCGTCTTGGGTGGCTCCACACGTCATGGCTTAGTTTCATTGAGTTAGACAAGGTTATGGTCCATGTGATCAGATTGGCTAGTTTTCTGTGATTATGATTTCAGTGTCTGCCCTTTGATGCCCTCTCACAACACCTACCATCTTATTTGAGTTTCTCTTACCTTGGACGTGGGGTATCTCTTTACAGCTGCTCCAGCAAAGCACAGCCACTCCTCCTTACCTTGGACAATGGGTATCTCCTCAGGCCGCCCCTCCTGACCTTGAATGTGGAGTAGCTCCTCTCGGTCCTCCTGCACCCATGCAGCTGCTGCTCTGTGGACGTGGGATTGCTCCTCTTGGCCACAGCCCCTGACCTTGGGCATGGGGTAGCTCATCTCAGCCACCTCCCCTGACCTCAGGCATGAGGTAGCTCCTCTCGGCCGCTGCCCCTGGTCTCGGACATGGGGTGGCTCCCCTCAGCCACTACCTCTGACCTTGGGCGAGAGATAGCTCCTCATGGCCATGCTTCTGCATGGTCCGTCACAGCCTGCACCATTTGAATGCCGAGTTCCAAAGAATAGCAAGGAGAGATAAGAAAGCCTTACTCTGATCAATGCAAAGAAATGGAGAATAACAACAGAATGGGAAAGACTAGAGATCTCTTCAAGAAAATTAGAGATACCAAAGGAACATTCCATGCGAAGATTGGGTTCAATAAAGGACAGAAATGCTATGCATCTAACAGAAGCAGAAGCTGTTAAGAAGAGGTGGCAAGAATACACAGAACAACTGTACAAAAAAAGATCTTCATGACCCAGATAATTATGATGGCGTGATCAGTCACCTAGAGCCAGACATCCTGGAATGTGAGGTCAAGTGGGCCTTAGAAAGCATCACTACAAACAAAACTAGTGGAGGTGATGGAATTCCAGTTAAGCTATTTCAAATCCTAAAAGATGATGCTGTGAAAGTGCTGTACTCAATAGGTCAGCAAATTTGGAAAACTCAGCAGTGGCCACATGACTGGAAAAGATCAGTTTTCATTCCAATTCCAAAGAAAGGCAATAACAAAGAATGCTCAAACTGCTGCACAATTGCACTCATCTCACACGCTAGTAAAGTAATGCTCAAAATTCTCCAAGCCAGGCTTCAGCAATACATGAGCCGTGAACTTCCAGATGTTCAAGCTGGTTTTAGAAAAGGCAGAGGAACCAGAGATCAAACTGCCAACATCTGCTGGATCATTGAAAAAGCAAGAGAGTCCCAGAAAACATATATTTCTGCTATATTGACTACGCCAAAGCCTTTGATTGTGTGTATCACAATAAACTGTGGAAAATTCTGAAAGAGATGGGACTACCAGACCACCTGACCTGTCTCTTGAGAAACCTATGTGCAAGTCAGGAAGCAACAGTTAGAACTGGACATGGAACAACAGATTGGTTCCAAATAGGAAAAGGAGTATGTCAAGGCTGTATATTGTCTCCCTGCTTATTTAACTTATATGCCGAGTACATCATGAGAAACACTGGGTTGGAAGAAGCACAAGCTGGAATCAAGACTGCCAGGAAAAACATCAGTAACCTCAGATATGCATATGATACCACCCTTATGGCAGAAAGTGAAGAGGAACTAAAAAACCTCTTGATGAAAGTGAAAGAGGAGAGTGAAAAAGTTGGCTTACAGCTCAATATTCAGAAAACTAAGATCATGGCATCTGGTCTCATCACTTCATGAGAAAGAGATTGGGAAACAGTAGAAACAGTGTCATACTTTATTTTGGGGGGCTCCAAAATCACTGCAGATGGTGATTGCAGCCATGAAATTAGAAGATGCTTACTTCTTGGAAGGGTTAAGACCAACCTAGATAGCATATTAAAAAGTGGAGACATTTCTTTGCCAACAAAGCTCCATCTGGTCAAGGCTATGGTTTATCCAGTGGTCATGTATGGATGTACGAGTTGGACTGTGAAGAAAGCTGAGCACTGAAGAATTGATGCTTTTGAACTGTGGTGTTGGAGAAGACTCTTGAGAGTCCCTTGGACTGCAAGGACATCCAACCAGTCCATCCTAAAGGAGATCAGTCCTGGGTGTTCATTGGAAAGACTGATGCTGAAACTGAAACTCCAGTACTTTGGCCACCTGATGTGAAGAGTTGACTCATTGGAAAAGACCCTGATGCTGGGAGGGCTTGGGGGCAGGAGGAGAAGAGGATGACAGAGGATGAGATGGCTGGATGTCATCACCAACTCGATGGTCATGAGTTTGTGTAAGCTCCGGGAGTTGGTGATGGACAGGGAGGCCTGGTGTGCTTCGATTCATGGGGTCCCAAAGAGTCGAATACAGCTGAGCGTCTGAACGGAACTGAACTCTTTCTGAGCATTGTAAACACATTCCTAGGTCATACCAGAAGTGCCCTTAAGAAAAAACAGGCTGCAGGAAGATTTCTGAGATTGCTGGGTGCCATGCTGCACTTACCAAGATGATGTAGCATTCCACTGTAATTGGGCGAGCGGCTACGAGTTGCTAGCTGCTTACTTGCTTCAGAAATCCCAAAGGGTGTACCAAGTGATCACTGCCAGAAGTAAGAAACCAGCAGCTAAATGCATTTCCAGGTAGTTGTTATGCTCTACTGTTTTTGGCCAACTGAGAGAGAAAGGTGAATTTTGCCACCAAGGTCCACTGTCCATGTTCACACCTAGGATGTGTCCACTCAGGATCCAAGAATTTCCCAGACAGACCTAGGCACACTGAATCTCCACTACAGAGAAAACATGATGGAACTGACCTTTGGTTGTTGCTTTTCCTTTTCCTGTGAGTTTGGTGGCCTTCCCTATGGTCACACTATCAGGAGCAATTGCTAATGAAAAAGGACTTCCAACAAGTGTTTTCAAGCAGTATGTGACTCTATGGACATGGAATACTGGAAACCTACGTTCCATTGAGGAAGGAAATGTATTTATAGACAGTGTGTTTTCAAGAATCTCTCTATTAGGAACTGTCTAGCTTCAAAGATGTGAATTCTCCATATTTGCCCAGAGGACCTCAATTCCAAAGTCAGGGCAATGTGTTTTCCTGCACTTTTTGAGCTTTGTAAATACATTTCTTGGTCATACCAGGACTGCCCATGAGGAAACAGGCTCTCTATATGAGGAACTGTCTAGATACTAAGATATGAGACCTCTAGGTTGGTACAGAGGACCTAAATTTCAGAGCAAGGGCAGTGTGTTTTTGAGCATTTTCTGAGCTTTGTAAACACATTTCTGAGTAACGCCAGGTCTGCTCATGAGAAAACAGGCTTCAGGTGTGTGTCTGAGGGTGCTGAGTACCATACTGTGCTTACCTAGATGAGGTAACTTTCCATGGCAAATCGGTACGTGACCAGGAGTTGTGAGCCATCAACTTGCTTCAGAAATCTTGAATGGTGGACTAAAGTTTGCACTGTCAGAAGTAAGAAAAAAGTAATTGGGTGGATTTTCAAGCAATTGCTAGCCACACCTCTTTATGGCTCCAGAGAGATAAATACAAATTGTGCACCCTAGGCCCTTTATTCAGGTTCACACACGGGATGTGTTCCCTCGTGATTCAAGAAATTTCCAGACAGACCTTTGCTCCCCAGAGTTCTTCTACAGAGAAAACTGGTTGGAACAGCCATTTGGATGTTGCTTTGCCTTTCCCTGTGAGTGTGGGGCCGCTACTTATGGTCACAGCCTCAAGGAAATATTGCCACTGAAAATAGACTCACAAGCAAGCACTTTTCAAGCAGAGTGTGACTCTCAGGTCGCAGAATGTGAAGAAAGCTATCTTCCTTTGAGGAAGGAAAGACGTCCACAGAGAGTGTGTTTTCAAACCTCTATCTTGCAGGAAATTTTGAGCTTCTAAAACATGAGACCAGCAGGTCTGCTGAGAGGACCTATATTCCTGAGTCAGGGCCGTGTGTCTCCCTGTAATTTCCGAGTCTGACAAACACATTCCTAGATCATAACGGTACTGACCATGAGAAAGCTGGCAGCAGGAGTGTGTCTGAAAGGGCTGAGTGCCTTACTGTGGTCAACTGTGTGAGGTGACATTCCAGTGACAGGCTCAAAGCTCCAAGGTGTGAGCCACCCGCTTGCTTCAGAAACCCCAAAAGGTAGAGCAAAGCTAGCTCTGTCAGAGGTAAGAAAAGAGCAATTGGACGGATTTTCAAGCTGTTGCTAGGCCGAACCACTTTAGGGCCCCCTGAGAGAAAAATGTGAATTGTGCCCTGTAGGTCAGGTATCCAGGTTCAAACACAGGGTGTGTCCCAGCAGGATCCAAGAATTTTCCACAGAACTAGGCTCACTAGACCTCTCCTGCTGGGAAAATGGGATGGAACAGGCATTGGAAGTTGGTTTGCCCCTCCCTATTGTCACAGACTCAAGGAGAAAGTGCCCCTGAAAGATGACCTCCAAGCAAGCACTTTTCAAGCAGTGTGTGACTCTCAGTTCACAGAATGAAGGGAAAGATATCTTCCCTCAAGGAAAGAAAGGCATCAAAAGAGAGTGTATTCTCAACCCTCTATCTTGCAGGAACTGTTTAGCTTCCCAGATGGGAGGCCTCCAGTAGTGCTCAGAGGAACTAAATTCCAGAGTCAAGGCCATGTTTCTCCCTGCACTTTCCAAGCCTTGCAAAGCCATTCCTAGGTTATACCAGTACTGCACATGAGGAAGCAGTCTGCGAGAGTGTGTCCAAGAGGACTAGGTTCCTCACTATACTCACTTCAGCGAGGTGGCATTCCACTGTGAAAAGGCCCACAGCTGGGAGTTGAAATTCACCCACTTGCTTCAAAAATCAAAAAGGAAGGAGCAAATCTAGCTCTCTCAGAATCAAGAAAAGAGCAAGTGGATGGATTTTCAAGCTGTTGCTAGGCTACATTGCTTTAAGGTCCACAGAGAGAAACACAAATTGTGCCCCCTCATTCTGGTATCCTGGTTCACAAACAGGGTGTGTCCCCAAAGGATCCAAGAATTTTCCAGACAGACTTACGTTCACTAGAGTTCTCCTACAGAGAAAACGGGATGGAACAGACATTTAGATATTGCCTTGTCTTTCCCAGTGAGTGTGGAACCCCTCTGTTTGACTACAGCCCCAAGTGGAAATTACCATTGAAAACTCATGTCTAAGCGAGCACTTTTCAAGCACTGTGTGACTCTCAGTTCGCAGGATACTGGCAAACCTATATTTCTTCAAGGAAGGAAAGGCACCCACAGAGAGTGTGTTTTCAAACCTGTCCCTTGCAGGAACTCTTTAGCTCCTAAGACATGAACCCTCTAGTTCTGCTCAGAGGACCTAAATTCGAGAGCCTGTGCCCTGTGTCTTGGTGCATTTCCCCACCTTTCAAACACATATCTAGGTGATACTGGTACTGCCCTTGAGGAAGCAGACTGTGGGAATATGTCTCAGAGTGCTGGGTCCCTTACTGTGGTCACCTCTGTAAGGTGACACTCCAGTGTAAATAGGCCCAAAGATAGGAGTTGCGAGCCGCCCATGTGCTTCAGAAACCCCAGGGGTGGAACAAAGTTAGCTCTGTCAAAAGTAAGAAAATGGCAATTGGACGGATTTTCAAGATGTGGATAGGTTACACCACTTTAGGGCCACCCGAGAAAAATATGCAAATTTGAACCTGGGTGTCCAGATTAACGCACAGGGTGTTTCCCCACATGATCCAAGAATTTTTCAGACAGACCTAGGTTCACTGGAGCTCTCCTGCAGAGGAAACATACATCCAGAGTCTCCAGTGTGAACCCTCCAAAATCTATACCTGGTGTCACGAATCCACAGTCTCCAGGATGACCCTACCCTCAAGATCCTGTACCTGGGGTCACAAGTCCACTATTTCCATGTCGAGTCCACCTCCAAGAACTTGAACTTGTGGTCACATGTCCAGAGTCTTCAGGGTGACCCCACCTCCCCGAAGCTACTGGTGTGAAGCATCCACAGTTTTAAGGATGGACCCAATTCCCAGAACCTGTAGCTGGGGTCACACTTCCAAATTCTAAGGGTTACCCCACCTCCCACACATTGAACCTGGTTTCCCATGTCCCTGTTAGCCAAGGTTACCCTCTCCATGACCCTGTAATGGGGATCACATGTCCACAGTCTGCTGTGTGTCGTCACTTCCCAGACCCTTCACCTAGAGTCACAATCACAGTTTCCAGGTTACTCCTTTGCAGACCCTGCACCTGGAGTCACTTATCCACAGTCTCCAGGGTGACTCATTCAAAACCCCACACTGGGGCTCACATGACCACAGTCTCCAGGGTGACCCAAGCACCCAGATCCTGCACCCAGGGTCACATATCCACAGGCTCCAGGGTGTACCTCTTGCAGACCCTGCACCTGGGGTCACATATCTACAGCCTCCAGTGTGATCCCCATCCCCAGACCTGATTTGGGTGAGAAATATCCATAGTCTCCAGACTCACACCTTGGATCACATATCCACAGTCTCCAGAGTCACACCTTGGGTCACATAGCCATAGTCAGCAGGGTGAACTCACCTCCCAGAGCCTGTACATGGTGTCAAATGTGCACATTCTCCAGGGTTACCACCCTTCCAACATGCTGTACCTGGGTCAAAAGCCCACAATCTCAAGGGTGACCCCCTCTCAGACCCTGTTCCTGGGGTCACATGTCCAGAATCTCCAGAATGATCTACCTCCAAGATGAAGCACCTGATGTCACATGTCAACAGTCTCCAAGGTGACCCCGTCCTCAGAATCTGCACCTGTGGTTACATTTCTCCAGTCTGCAGGATGACCCCCAATCTCAGTATTTGTATTATGTGTCACATGTACATAGTCACCAGGGTAACCACTGCAGGCCCTTTTTCTGACATAACATTTCCACAGACTCCTGAAGAACTCCCTTCCCAGACTCTGAACCTGGGCTCCTACCTCCAGGGTCTCAAGGGTGATGCCCTTCCCTGTCCCTTCACCTGGTGTCAAACATCCACAGTCTCCATGGTAACATCCACACCAAAGTCTGATATTGGGGACACAGATCCATAGTCTTCTGGGTCGCAACCCCTCCCAGATCATGCACCTGGTCTCACATGTCCTCAGTCTCCAGGTTGACACCCCTCCCAGACACTGCAGCTGGGGTTACACATCCACAGTCTCCAAGGTGAACCCACCTCACTGACTATTGTACCTCTGGCCACATGGCCTCAGTCTCCAGGGTGACCCTATATCTCAGACACTGTACTTGAGGTTACATATCAACGGTGTCCAGGATGACACCTCTCCCCAGACCCTGTACCTGGGGTCGCATTTGCACAGTCTCCAGGGCGATGCTATATTCCCAACCCTGTACCTGGGGTCACAGGTCGCAGTCACCAGGCTTTCCCCACCCTCAAGAGCCTTTACCTGGGGTCATACGTCCACAGACTCCAGGGTGACTCCCTCCCAGACCCTTCACCTGGCATCCTATGTCCACAGTCTCCTGTGTGATATCACTTCCCAGACCCTATACCTGTGGTCACAGATCCACAGTCTCCATGGTGATCCCCTTCCCAGACCCTGTAATTTGGATCCCATGTCCTCAGTCTCCAGTGTGACACCACCTCTCATACCTTGTACTTTGGTGACTTGTCCACAGTTTCCAGGATGACCCAAACGGTGCATGTGGAGTCACATGTCCACATTCTGCAAAGTGACCCCAGTCCCTAACCCTGAACCTTAGTCACACAGCCACAGTTTCCAGAATGACCTCACTCCAGACCCTGCACATAGGGTCACACCTCCACCTTCTCCATATTGACCCCCTCCTTGAACTTCTATCAGGTTTCACACATGCACCAGCTCCACAGTGACCACCACCAGATCCTGTACCTGTGGTCAGGGTCCGCAGTCTGCAGGGTGAGACCATTTTGTACCTTAAACCTTGGTTCACCTAGCCAGTCTCCAGGGTCATCCCTGCCAAACCTGCACCTGGGGTCACATGTCCATACTCTCCATGGTGACATCCCCCAGGCCCTGTACTGCTGCTGCTGTTGCTGCTGCTGCTAAGTCATGCCAGTCGTGTCCAACTCTGCGACCCCATAGATGGCAGCCCACCAGGCTCCCCCATCCCTGAGATTCTCCAGGCAAGAACACTAGAGTGGGTTGCCATTTCCTTCTCCAAAGCATGAGAGTGAAAAGGGAAAATGAAGTCACTCAGTCATGTCTGACTCTTAGGGACCCCATAGACTGCAGCCTACCAGGCTCCTCCATCCATGGGATTTTCCAAGCAAGAGTACTGGAGTGGGTTGCCCACTCCAGTACCTAGTGTCATATATCTGCGCAGACCCTATACGTAGTGTCATATATCCACAGTTTCCCGGGTTACCCCACTTCCCATATCATGCACCTGGAATCACATGCTCAGTCTGCAAGGTGACCCCGATCCCATTCCTGTACCTTGTGTCACAAGTCCACAGCCACCAGGATGGCCCCACCCTCAAGATCCCATACCTGGGGTCACACTCCTGTCTCCAGTGTGATCTCACCTCCCAGAAACTTTACCTGGGGATAAACGTCTACTGTTTTCAGGATGGTCCCAACTCCCTGAAACGGTACCTGGAGTCACTCTTCCATAGACATTGAGGCTGTTCCATGCCCCTGGTCCACAGGGTTACACCCTCCAAGACCCTGTAATGTGGTTTACATGTCCACAGTCTCCTGTATGTCATCACTTCCCAGAACCTTCACCTGCAGGCACACAAACAGAGGTTCCAGGATGACTCCCTCATAGACCCTGCACTTGGAGCCACATATCCACAGTCTCACAGGTGACTCATCCAAATCACTGTACCAGGGCTCACATAACCACAGTCTTCCAGATGCTGGACTATTGACCCCAGCACCCAGTGTCACATGTCCACAGATTCTAGCATGGCCTCACACTCCAGACACTGTACCTTGGGACACATACCCACAGTCTCTAGGGTGAACACCCTCCTAGACACTGTACATGGTGTCACATGGGCACATTCACCAACTCCCAAACCCTGTACCTAGGGTCACACGTAGATAGTCTCAGGGTGACCCCACTTGCCAGAACTTGCACCTGGGTTCATATGTCCGCAGCGCCCAGGGTAACACCACCTGTCAAACAATTGTACTCGGTTCAAACACCCACTGGTTCTAGGGTGACACCAATTCCAAGCCCGTGAACCTAGCTAGGGTCACACATCCATGGTCTCCTGGGTGGCAACCCCTCCCAGATCATGCACCAGGTCTCACACCACCGCAGTCTCCAGGGTGACTACACCTCACAGAATATTGTAATTCTGGTCACATTGCCCCAGTCTCCAGGGTGACCCCGTGTCTCTAACCCTCTACCTGGGGTTACATGTACATGTTGGCCAGGAATACACGCCTCCCCAGACTCTGTACACCTGATTACATTGGCACAGTCGCCAGGGTGACTCCAACTTCCCCACCCTATACCTGGGGTCACATGTCCAGAGTCTCCTGGATTTACCCACATTCAAGGGCTAGTAACTGGGATCACGTGTCCACAGTCTCGAGGCTTTCCCCACCCACAAGTGCCTGTACCCAGGGTCACACGTCAACTGACTCCAGGGTGACTCCCTCCCAGACCGTTCACCTGGCATCCCATGTCCCTAGACTTTTGTGTGATGTCATTTCCCAGACTCTGCACATGTACTAACAGATTCACAGGCTCCGTGGTGACCCCCTTCCTGGTCTCTGTAACTTGGGTCACATGTTCTCAGTATCCGGTGTGACCTGACCTCTCATGCCCTATACCTTTGGTGACTTGGCCAGAGATTCCAGGGTAACCCTCCCCTGCCAGGCCCTGTGCTTATTTACACACATCCACAATCTCCAGGATGTTCGCCCTCCCATACCCTGCACCTGGAGTCACATGTCAACAGTTTCCAGCGTGAACCCCACTTTGCCCACTGCACCTGGGCTCACATATCCACATCATGCAGGGTGACACCCCTTCCAGACCATTTCCCTGCCATTAAATGCCTGCAGTCCCCAGAGTGACCCCGTACCTCCCAGACACTGTACCTGAGGTCACATATACAGAGTTTCCTGGATCACCCCCATCCTAGACCCTGTACCTGGGTTCAGATATCCTAGTGTCTTGGGGGACCCAGGTCAGACCTTGCATCTAGGGTCGAATGCCCACTATCCAGGATGACTTGCCTCCCCAATCAGTGCATCTGGGGTCATATGTCCACAATCTTCAAAGTGACCCCATCCCCTAACCCTGCACCTTACTCACACATCCACAGTCTCCAGAGTGATGTCCACTGTCTCACGGGTGACCTCTTCCCTGAACTTGTTCCAGATTTCACACGATCACCATTGCCACAGTGACCACCAGCAGATCCTGAACTTGTGGTCACAGTTCAACAGTCTGCCTGATGAGACCCATTTTGTACCCTGAACCTTGTGAACCTGCACCTGGGATCACAAGTCCATATTCTCCATGGTGTCATCCCCCAGACCCTGTACCTAGTGTCATATATACAGTCTCCTGGACTTCCCCACTTCCAATACCATGCACCTGTGATCACACATCCACAGTATCCAGGGTGATCCCCCTCCTAAACCTGTACCTGGTGTCACAAGTCGACAGACTCCAGGATGACTCTACCGTTAAGACCCTGTACCTCGGGTCACAAGTCCACTGTTTCCAGGGTGAGACCCCTCCCAGACTCTGCACTTGGGGTCACTTGTCGAGAGTCTCCAGGGTGACCCCACCTCCCAGAAACTGTACCTAGGGTGAAACATCCACAGTCACTCAGGTTGGCCCCAATTCCCAGAACCTGTACCTGGGGTCCCACTTCCATAGTCTCGGTTACCACACGCCAAGACATTTAACATGGTGTCCCATGATCTTGGATGCCAGGGTTACCCCCTCCAAGACCCTGTAATGGAGTCACATGTTCACAGTCTCCAGAGTGTCGTCACTTCCCAGACCCTCCACCTGGAGTCACACAAACACAGGTTCCAAGGTGACTCCCTCGCAGGCCCTGCACCTGGAGTCACATATTCACAATCTCACCTTGGGGAATCCCATTCAGACCCTGGATCTACGGTCACGTATCCAGTCTCCAAGATGATTTGCCTCCCAAATGGTGCATTTGAGGTCACATGACCACAATCTTCAAAGTAAACGTGTCCCCTAACCCTGCATCTAAGTCACACGGCAAATAGTTTCCAGAGTGACCTCAACCCAGACCCTGAAACGAGGGTCACATGTACACAGTCTTGGAGGGTGACCCCCTCCGTGAACTTGTACTAGGTTTCATACGTCCATCATCGCCACAGTGACTACCACCAGATCCTGTACCTGTGGTCATAGATCCACAGTCTACAGGGTGAAACCCTTTTCCTACCCTGAACTTTGGGTCACACGACCACAGTCTCCAGGGTGACCCCACCCAAACCTGCACCTGGGGTCACATGTCCACACTTTCCATGGGGACATACCTGAGACCCTGTACCTACTTTCATATATCCACAATCTCCTAGGTTACCAAACTTCCCATACCATACACCTGTGATCACATGTCCACAGTCTCGAAGGTGGCCCCCTGTATAACCTGTACTTGGTGTCACAAGTCCACAGCCTCCAGGTGACCCCACCCTCAAGATCCTGTATCTGGGGTCACAAGTCCACTTTTTCCATGGTGAGTCTACCTCCCAGACCCTGCATTTGGGGTCACATGTCCAGAGTCTTCAGGGTGACCCCACCTCCCAGAAACCATACCTCGGGTGAAATGTCCACCATTTTCAGGATGGCACCAACTCCCAGAACCTGTACCTGGGGTCACACTTCCATACTCTCAGGGTATCCCCACCTCCCAGACATATAACCTTGCATCCCATGACCCTGGCCACAAAGGTTCCCCCCTCCAAGACCCTGTAATAGGGGTCACATGTCCACAGTCTCCTGTTTGTCAAAACTTTGTAGACCTCACCTGGAGTCACACAAACACAGGTTCCATGGTGACTCCCTTGCAGACTCTGCACCTGGAATCACATATTCACAGGCTCCAGGGTGACCCCCTCGGAAATCCTGTACCTGAGATCACATATCTACAGTCTCCAGGGTGAATCCCATCCCCACACACTGTCTGAGCGGAATCATCCAGTCTCCCATGAGACCCCAATGTCAAGAACTCATCCCTTGTGCTAGAAGTCTACATTCTCCAGGCTGACATTATTTCCCACACCCTGCACCTTGGGTAGCATATTCACAGTCTCCAAGGTGACCTTACCTCCCAGACCCTTTACCTGGGGTCACATGTGCAAATTATCCAGGATTCCCGCCACTCCAACACCCTGCACCTGGGTCAAAAGCCCACAGTCTCAAGGGTGACCTCCTATCTGACCATGTTCCTGAGGTACATGGCCAGAATCTCCAGGATGATCTTGAAAGGTATTGCTGAACCACGCAAAGACACTGGAATTCTTGGCCTCCAGAGGAGATGAATTCAATTCAGGTCCAGAGACGAGGCTTGATTGCTTAGAGCTTTTGTGTAATAAAGTTGTAATAAAGTATAAAGGAGATAGAGAAATCTTCTGACATAGGCATCAGAAGAGGGCAGAAAGAGTAGCCCCTTGCACGTGTTAGCAATGGAATTATATGGCTCAAATGGTAAAGCATCTGTCTGCAATGCTGGAGACCCAGGTTAGATCCCTGGGTCAGGAAGATCTCCTGGAGAAGGAAATGGCCACCCACTCCAGTACATTTGCCTGGAAAACCCCATGGACAGAGGAGCCTGGTAGGCTACAGTCCATGGGGCCACAAAGAGTTGGACATGACTGAGCAACTTTACTTTACTTTTAATTAGTTATTCATATCAGTTCAGTTCCGTTCAGTCGCTCAGTCATGTCTGACTCTTTGGGACCCCATGAATCACAGCACGCCAAGCCTCCCTGTCAGTCACCAACTCCCGGAGATTTCTCGAACTCATGTACATCGAGTCGGTGATGCCATGCAGCCATCTCATCCTCTGTCATCCCCTTTTCCTCCTGTCCCCAATCCCTTACAGCATCAGGGTATTTTCCAATGAGTCAGCTCTTCGCACCAGGTGGCCAAATTATGGGAGTTTCAGCTTCAGAATCAGTCGTTCCAATGAACACCCTGGACTGATCTCCTTTAGGATGTACTAGTTGGATGCCCTTGCAGTTCAAGGAACTCTCAAGAGTCCTCTCCAACACCACAGTTCAAAAGCATAAACTCTTCGGTGCTCAACTTTCTTCACAGTCCAATTCTCACATCTGTACATGACCACTGGAAAAACCATAGCCTTGAACAGAGGGACCTTTGTTGGCAAAGTAGTGTCTCTGCTTTTTATTATGCTATCTAGGTTGGTCATAACTTTCCTTCCAAGGAGTAATTTTCTTTTAATTTCATGGCTGCAATCACCATCTGCAGTGATTTTGGAGCCCTAAAAGATAAAATCTTACACTGCTTCCACTGTTTCCCCATCGATTTCCCATGGAGTGATGGGACCTGTTGCCATGATCTTAGTTTTCTGAATGTTGAGCTGTAAGCCAACTTTTTCACTCTCCTCTTTCACTTTCATCAAGAGGCTTTTTAGTTCTTCTTCACTTTCTGCCATAAGGGTGGTGTCATCTGCATGTCTGAGATTATTGATATTTCTCTTGGCAATCTTAATTCCAGCTTGTGCTTCTTCCAGCCCAGCATTTCTCATGATGTACTCGGCATATAAGTTAAATAAGCAGGGTGACAACGTACAGTCTTGACGTACTCCTTTTCCTATTTGGAACCAGTCTGTTGTTCCATGTCCAGTTCTAACTGTTGCTTCCTGACCTGCATACAGGTTTCTCAAGAGGCAGGTCAGGTGGTCTGGTAGTCCCATCTCTTTCAGAATTTTCCACAGTTAATTGTGATCCACACAGTCAAAGGCTTTGGTGTAGTCAATAAATCAGAAATAGATTTTTTTTTTCTGGGACTCTCTTGCTTTTTCAATGATCCAGCAGATGTTGGCAGTTTGATCTCTGGTTCCTCTGCCTTTTCTAAAGCCAGCTTGAACATCTGGAAGTTCACAGTTCACGTATTGCTGAAGCCTGGCTTGGAGAATTTTGAGCATTACTTTACTAGCGTGTGAGATGAGCATAATTGTGTGGTATTTTGAGCATTCTTTGGGATTACCTTTCTTTCTATTTGGAATGAAAACTGACCTTTTCCAGTCCTGTGGCCACTGCTGAGATTTCCAAATTTGCAGGCATTATGAGTGCAGCACTTTCACAGCATCATCTTTCAGTATTTGAAATACTTCAACTGGAATTCCATCAAATCCACTAGCTTTGTTCTTACGATGCTTTCTAATTGCCACTTGACTTCACACTCCAGGATGTCTCGCTCTAGGTGAGTGATCACACCGTTGTGATTATCTGGGTCATGAAGATATTTTCTACAGTACTTCTGTGTATTCTTGCCACATCTTCTTAATAGCTTATGCTTCTGCTAGGTCCATAGCATTTCTATCTTTTATCAAACCCAGTTTTGCATGAAGTGTTCCCTTGGTATCTCTAATTTTCTTGAAGAGATCTCTAGTCTATCCCATTCAGTTCTTTTCCTGATTCACACGTGATGCACACAAGGTGCACATGAGGTGCACACGTGATGCCCACGTGATGAACACGTGATGCACACGTGATGCACATGTGATGAACATGTGGTGCACAAGTGAGGCACACGTGATGAACACGTGATTCACACGTGATGCACATGTAATGAACAGGTGATGCACATGTGATTCACACGTGATACACATGTGATGAACACGTGATGCACACATAACACACACGTGATGAATACGTGATGAACAAGTGATTCACAGGTGACGCACACGTGGCGCACACGTGACGAACACGTGTTGCACAAGTGATGCACATGTGATGGACATATGATTCACACGTGAAGAACACGTGACACACATGTGATGAACACGTGCCTCACACATGATGAACACGTGATGCACACGTGATGAAAACATGATGCACACGTCACACAGACGTTGTGAACAAGTGAACAACACGTGAGGCACATGTGATGAACAAGTCATGAACACGTGATGCACACATAACCCATATGTGATGAATACGTGATGCACACATGACACACACGTGACGCACACGTGACGAACACGTGATGCACACGAGATGCACACGTGACGCACATGTGATGCACACATGATGGACACGTGATCAACACGTGACACACACGTGATGAACACATGATTCACACATGACGCAAACTTGATGCACACGTGATGCGCACGTGACGAACACGTGACGCACACGTGTCGCACATGTGATGCACATGTGATGCACACGTAACACATATGTGATGAATATGTGATGCAGACGTGACACACACGTGACAAACACGTGACGCACACATGACGAACATGTGATGCACACGAGACGCACATGTAACTCACACGTGATGTACACATGATGGACACGTGATGAACACGTGACACACACGTGACGAACACGTGATTCACACGTGACGCAAACTTGATGCACACGTGATGCACACGTGATGAACACATGTCGCACACATGATGAACTCGTGACGCACACGTAACGCACACGTGATGAACACGTGATGCACCAGTGACGCACACCTGATGGACACGTGATGCACACATGACGCACCCGTGACGCACACGTGATTCCCACGTGCACACACGTGATGCACACGTGACACACAAGTGACACACATGTGATGAACACGTGATTCACCCGTCATGGACACGTGACACACACCTGATGAACACGTGACTCACACGTGATGGACATGTCACACACACGTGATGCACACGTGATGCACACGTGACACACACATGATGGACACGTGATTCACACTTGATGCACACGTGATTCACACGTGATTCACTCATTTCAACTCGAGATGAGGCCCGATTCCCCTTCATTGGCTCCAGAGCCATCCCACTTTCCCCATCAAACTCGACAAGGCGCTTGACTTCCTTTAGGCAACTCCAGGGAATCCCCGAGAACACTGTCATAAGTCTAGAGGAACACCAAGCATAACACAGCAACTCGAGGAAAGCGCCATGTACCCCAAATCGTCTCGAGATTAGAGTTGATTTCCTGGCTTCAACTCAAGAGGTATGCCAACTTTCCACAAGCACCTCTAGAGGAGGCTTCTCTCAGCAATAGGTATGTAAGTTGGACCCTGAGTTTGCTGCCTGAAGTGGAATGGGCCCCGAGATGCCCTGACTCAAAAGAAGGCCCGATTTCTCTGCAGTGGCTTTAATGCAGGCTCGTCTTTCATCTCACCAGATGAAAGGATGTCTGAATCCCCTGTGGAGACCCTAGAGAAAGCCCTAGTTCCCCATCTCATCTCGACAGGAGGCCTCACATGACTTTGATACCTAGAGAGGCACCAAGAGTTCATTGCTTCAAGAGGTGACGATGCCTGACTCCTCTTGAAAAGTGATAGGAATCCCAATATCCATGTCACAAGTGGAAAGGGATTTTGGATCTCCCGCCTCATCTCCAAAAGCGTCCCTATTGCCTGCCAAGCCTCGAAGAGATTCCCGAGGTGTCCCTCTTAACTAGACAGGAGTCCTGACATAGCTGAACAAATCCGAGCTTTGAAGGGCCATCCCCACCGTAACTCGAGAATATACCCCAGGATCCCACCGCAACTTGAGAAAAACCATGATACTTCTCCCTGGCCACGAGATGAGCCCCGGTTCCTCTGCATTGCATGCAGAGCAATTCTGTGTTCCCCATCAAACATGTAAGGAGCCTTGACTTGCTTGATGGGACACCAGAGAGTACCCAAGAACACTGTAACAAGTCTAGAGTGACCGTGAGGTTAGTGCAGAAACGGGAAATAGATCCGTCTACCCCAAATCAACTCGAGATGCTGCCCCATTCCCCTGCATTGGCTCCAGAGTCATTCTGCGTTCCCCATCAAACACAAGTGGCATGACTTCATTAAGCAACTCCAGAGATTCCCCGAGAACACTGTCCCAAGTGTAGAGGAACACCAGGTGCAACACAGCAACTCGAGGAAAGCCCCATGTACCCCAAATCGTCTTGAGATTTAGAGCTGATTTCCCTGCTTCGACTCAAGAGGTATGCCAACTTTCTGCAAGCACCTCAAGAGGAGGCTTCTCTCAGCAATATGTATGTGAGTTGGACCCTGAGTTTGCTTCCTGAAGTGGAATGAACACCAAGATGACCTGACTCAAAAGAAGGCCAGATTTCCCTGCAGTGGCTTTAATGTAGGCTCGTCTTTCATCTCACAAGATGAAGGGATGTCTGAATCCCCTGTGGAGGACCTAGAGGAAACCCTATGTCCCCGCCTCATCTCGACAGGAGGCCTCACATCCCTTTGACATCTCGAGAGGCACGCGGAGTTCAATGCTTAGAAGGTGACGATGCCTGACTCCTCTTGAAATGTGATAGGGATCCCAATATCACTGTGGCAACTGGAATTGGACCCAGGGTCTCCCGCCTCACTTCAAGAAGCGTCCCTATTGCCCTGCCAAGCGTCAAAGAGATTCCTGAGGTGTCTCTCATAACTAGACAAGAGTCCTGATGTCGCTTAACAAACAGGAGTTTTGAAAGTCTATCCCCACCTTAACTCGAGAATATGCCCCACGTTCCCACCGCAACTTGAGATAAACCATGAGACTTCCCCCTGGCCGCAAGATGAGGCCTGATTGCTCTGCATTGCAGAGCAATTCAGTGTTCCCCATCAAACACGTAAGGAATCTTGACTTGCTTGATGGCATTCCAGAGAGTCCCCAAGAACACTGTCACAAGTCTAGAGGGACCCTTGTGTCACCGCAACAATGCGAAATAGCTCCATACTGCAAATCAACTTGAGCCGAGGCCCAATTCCCCTGCATTTGCTCCAGAGCCATCCCGTGTTCCCCATCAAACAGGAGTAGTGGCTTTACTTCCTTTAGGCAACTCCAGAGATTCCCCGAGAACACAGTCCCAAGTCTGGAGGAACACCAGTTGCAACACAGCACCTCGAAGAAAGCCCCATGTACCCCAAATCGTCTCGAGATTAGAGCTGATTCCCTGGCTTTGACTCAAGTGGTATGCCAACTTTCCACAAGCACCTCTAGAGGAGGCTTCTCTCAGCAATAGGTATGTGAGTTGGACCCTGAGTTTGCTGCGTCAAATGGAATGGACACCGAGATGCCCTGACTCAAAAGAAGGCCTGATTTCCCTGCAGTGGCTTGAATGGAGGCTTGTCTTTCATCTCACCAGACAATGGGATGTCTGAATCCCTTGTGGAGACCCTAGAGAAAGCCCTAGTTCCCCTCCTCCTCTCGACAGGAGGCCTCACATGCCTTTGACACCTAGAGAGGCACCAAGAGTTCATTGCTTCAAGAGGTGACGATGCCTGACTCCTCTTGAAAAGTGATAGGAATCCCAGTATCCCTGTGGCAACTGGAAAGGGACCCTGGGTCTCCCGCCTCACCTCTAGCAGCGTCCCTATTGATGTGTCAACCCTCGAAGAGATTCCTGAGGTGTCCCTCATAACTAGACAGGAGTCCTGACGTCGCTGAACAAACACGACTTTTGAAGGGCCATCCCCGCTGTAACTCGAGAATATACTCCAGGTTCCCAGCGCAACTCGCGAAAAAGCATGAGACATCCCCTCGCCACTATATGAGGCCAGATTCCTCTCCATTGCGTGCAAAGCAATTCCGTTTTCCCCATGAAATGCGTAGGAGCCTTGACTTGCTTGATGGAACTCCAGAGAGTCCCCAAGAACACACTCACAAGCCTAGAGGGACCCTGAGGTCACCGCAGCAACGCGAAATAATTCCGTGTACACCAAATCAACTGGAGATGAGGCCCGATTCTGCCACATTAGCTCCAGAGAAATTCCGCTTTCCCCATCAAGCAAGACAAGTTGCTTCACTTTCTTTAGGCAACTCCAGAGACTCCCCGAAAACACCGTCCCATGTCTAGAGGAACACCAGGGTCAGCACAGCAACTTGAGGAAAGCTCTATGTACCCCAAATCATCTCGAGATGAGAGCAGATTCCCAGGATTCAACTTAAGAGGTATGCCAACTTTCCACAAGCACCCCAAGAGGAGGCTTCTCTCATCAATAGATATGGGGGAGGGACCCTGAGTTTGCTGCCTCAAGTGGAATGGAGTCCGAATGCCCTGACAAGAAAGAAGGCCGGATTTCCCTGCAGTGGCTTGAATGCAGGTTCGTCTTTCATTGCACAAGATGAAGGGATGTCTGAATCCAATACGGAGACCCTAGAGAAAGTCTTAAGTCCTGGCCTCATCACGCCAGGAGGTCTCACATCCCTTTGACATGGAGGTAGGCGGAATTCAATGTTTCAAAAGGTGATGACGCCTGACTCCTCTTGAAAATTGATAGGAATCCCAGTCTCACTGTGGCAACTGGAAAGGAACCCTGGGTCTCCCGCCTCACATTGAGAAGCGTCCCTATTGCCCTGCCAAGCCTCGAAGAGATTCCTGAGGTGTCCCTCGTAACTAGACAGGAGTCCTGACGTCGCTGAACAAACATGAGTTTTGAAGGGCCATCCCCGCCGTACCTGGAGAATATACCCCAGGTTCGCGCCGCAACTCGAGAGAAACCATGAGACTGCCTTCTCGCCGCGAGATGAGGCTTGATTCCCCTGCATTGCATGCAGAGCAATTCCGTGTTCCCCATCAAATACGTAAGGAGCCATTACTTGCTTGATGGAATTCCAGAGAGTCCCCAAGAACACTGTCTCAAGTCCAGAGGGACCCTGATGTCACTGCAGCAATGGGAAATAGCTTCGTGTATCCCAAATCAACTCGAGATGAGTCCCTATTCCACTGCATTGGCTTCAGAGCCATCCCGTGTTCTGCATCAAACACGACAAGTGGGTTGGCTTCCTTTAGGCAACTGCAGAGATTCCCCGAGAACACTGTCCCAAGTCTAGAAGAACACCAAGTTCAGCACAGCAACTCGAGGAAAGCTCCATGTACCCCAAATCATCTTGAAATGAGAGCTGATTCCCTGGCTTCCACTCAAGAGGTATGCCACCATTCCACAAGCACAACCAGAGGAGGTGTCTCTCAGCAGTAAGTATGTGGGAGGGACCCTGAGTTTGCTGCCTCAAGTGGAATTGACCCTGAGACGCCCTGACTCGAAAGAAGGTCCGATTTCCCTACAGTGGCTTGAATGCAGGCTCATCTTTCATCTCACAGGATGAAGGGATGTGTGAATCCCCTATGGAGAGCATAGAGAAAGTCCTAGGTCCCCGCCTCTTATCGACAGGAGGCCTCACATCCCGTTGACACCTCGAGAGGCATGCAGAATTCAATGATTCAAAAGGTGATGATGCCTGACTCCTCTTGAAAATTGGTAGGAATCCCAATATCCCTATGGCAACTGGAAAGGGACCCTGGGTCTCCCTCCTCACCTCGAGAAGTGTGCTGATTGCCCTGCCAAGCCTCAAGGAGATTCCTGTGTCCCTCATAACTAGACAGGAGTCCTCAAATTGTCCAAGAACACTAGAGCAAACAAGCCCATTCATAACTGGTAAAGATTGAAATAGACACCTGGCCACGGAGGGTATACTGATAGTAAACTCTCCTACAGAAACATACTCAAGATACTGGTGGGATGCATGCACAGCCCCCTTTGGAAGACAGTCTGACAGTTGTTTCAGTAACCACATGGGACAAGCACTGAATTCCATACATGACAAGTGGTGGAAGCCAGGTATCTTACCATTGGAATGGTAAGTTATGGATAAACAAAAGGAAAGGTTACAAGATTCATGGAGACATCATCACAAATTACCCTCAACTGAATATATAAGCTGGAATACATGTATATATTTCCAAATATTGTCAGCTGAGCATATTTAGCTCCTACATGTATGTTTTAAATATCACTCTATAATGAAAAAGAACAGGAAATGTCCCTGGTGGCCCAGTGGTAAAGGATCTGCCTACCAATGCAGGGAACACTGGTTCAACCCCTGGTCCTAGAGGATTCCACATGCCCAGGGGCAACTAAGCCCCCGTACAACTATTGAAGTACTTGCATGCTCCAGAGCCCAAGTTCTGCAACCAGAGAAAGCGCTGCAATGAGAAGCCATGGCAAGTCAACTAGAGGGTAGCCTCTGCTCACTACAAATAGGCATCTAACTACAAAGACCCAGCATTGTCAAAAATAATTCAGTGTTTAAAAAAAAGGACAGAAATTCTTTGAATAAACGATTGAGACTAGGGGCGAGACAGTAAATATATAAGCTAGGATAATCTTAAAGTATGAGGAAGTAAAGAAAGTAAAGACAACTATCAAGCTGTCCAAGCTGATAAAAATGAATGATTACACAGTTTTATCTGTATACACTAGCAAATAATAATCTGAAAAGGAATTTAAAAAAACAATTTCCTTTTGATAGTGTCAACATTAATAAAATATTTTGCCATGGGTGTAATGAGGATGACAAGACTGGCACATTGGAAATTATACACGATTGCTGAAAAATATCCTGAATACATGCACAGATATTCCATAGCGATGGAAAGGCTTAAGATGGCAATACCATGGAATGCATCTTCAATCTGAAATGAAGATTCAATATGAATTACAAAAGACTGAAAGGTCATTGCTGAACCACAAAAGGCGCCAGGATTTTTGGCCTCCAGAGGAGAAGAATTCAATCCAGGGCCAGTTGACAAAGCTTGATCGCTCAGAGCTTTTGTGTCATAAAGTTTTATTAAAGTATAAAAGAGATAGAGAAAGCTGCTGACATAGACATCAGACGGGGGCAGTAAGAGTACCCCCTGCTAGTCTTTAGGCAGATGTTATACAGCCACTAGCAGTCTGCTAATGAAAGAAAGGCAATGTCTCAGAGAATGACACCAGGCCCCTCACCCACAACATGCATTGAGATAATATTGGCAGCAGGTGAGTCATCCCGGGCCATAGAATGATTGACATGAATTTTGAAGAAAGGCAGATTTCCAAGCCAATATATCATTTCGTTAACATAGATTAGGAGAACAGGTATGAGTAAAACATATTGGTTTGTCAAGTCGGTTCTGAGCCTTTAGGGGGAACCGACCTGAAGACAGAGTCTAGCAGAAATACGTAGTATATTAACATAGCTTAAGACAAACCTTTCCTTAAGACAAAATGCATTGCTTAGCTGAAGGTTTGATAAAAGTTAAGTTCAGGTGGAGCCAGGAGTCATCATAGCAACACAAAATTTTAAGAGAAACCTCTTAAATTTGTATTGAGAAGGGGAAAAAATGTAGCACTCGTTTCATTCCTCCAGCTGCTTAAGAGATGAAAAAACGTCTGACACTTGCAGCCTATTCCCTCTGTCTGGAGACCCCTGGCCTTCCTGTCTATTACCCTCTCCAGGCCTTTAGGAAGCAATATACAAGCTGACCCTAACATACACGTGGAATAACAAGGGACTCCAAAGAATCCAAACAATCACATGAGTCTGCAGTTCAAAGGTCCTATGGTATGCTGTGCTAAGTCGCTTCAATCACGTCTGACTGTCAGAGCCCACCAGGCTCCTCTGTCCATGGGAATTTTCCAGGCAAGAATACTGGAGTGGGCTGGGTGCCCTCCTCCAGGGGATCTTCCCAACCCAGGGATAGGATTCCTGCATTGGCAGGTAGGTTCTTTACCACTAGCACCACCTGGGGAAAAAGTGCCTAAAGGAGATCATGGAAACCCATTTAGGAAAAGGGACTCAGAGGAAAGACAGTGAGGGAAGGAAACTCTTAATCACACTCAGAGAAGCCCAGCAGGTAGTTCTGCAGGTGGAAGAGGAGGAGGAAGCATGCTGGAGCTGTGTAGAAGATGAAAGAGGGAACTAAAGCAGGGGCCCCCAACCTCTAGGATCTAATGCCTGATGATCTGAGGTGGAGCTGGTGAAATAATAATAGAAATAAGAGTTTGATCACTCAGCCATGTCCAGCCCTTGGTAGCCCACCAGGCTCCTCAGTCCATTGAATTCTTCAGGCAAGAATACTGGAGTGGGCTGTCATTTCCTTCTCCAGGGGATTTCCCTGACCCAGGGATTAAACCCGGGTCTCCCTCATTGCAGGCAGACTCTTTACCAACTGAGCCTCCAGGGAACAGAAACAGAAATAGAGTGCACAATAAATGGACTGCACTTGAAACATCCCAAAACCTTGCCCCACCCCTGTCTGTCAAAAAATTGTCTTCCAAAAAAACTCCCAAGGTCAAGGAAGGAACTTCAAGTGTACTCAGCTGTCCTAGATTGCTGGTTTAGGGAGATGCTGAAGTGGGGGTGTCCCAAGAGGTAGACCCTCCCTTGTGTGGAGTCTGCAGTAGACCTCTGATAGCCTTGGTGATGATCAGAGAGATTTGTTTCATTTGTTAAAAATATCCTTGTGGGTACCAACTGGGACCATCACTGTTCTAATATACCTCATAGTGTTGCTGACACTACAGATAAAATTGTGTGACATTGAACTTATTCAATAAAAATGATGAAGCATCTGCCCTGTGCCCAGCACTTTCCAAGGGCTGGGAAGTACAATGAAAATACTCCATAAGATGCACAGCTGGTAGGCACATTCTTTCAAAAAGCCTTTTTCATTTCACCAATAGTTTATTCTCAATGTCAACCCTTGCCACTTAATGACCATGCTGGGTAGGAAGCTCATTAAAAACCCAGGAGCCAGTGTTCCTGGAAGGATATCCCATTCTCCCTTGGACAGTCCTCCACCCTCTCCGACTCTCAGTTTCCTCATCTGCGAAATCATGGACAACTGACTATAATTCATCACCGGAACCCAAGCCTATTGAGGGGGAGGGGAAATATTACTCCAAGGCCTGGATGATAGACCAGATTGAAAGAAAAATATGCCATTTCTGGTTTTCAGTCAAACAGACAAATACAATGAAGAAAGGAGTCCCTGGCCCTGTGGGATTTGCCTAGGGGTCTAGTCTGGGAAATTCTTACACATCAGGAGATGGCTCTGAGCTGGATTTCCACAAACAAGAACATCCATGCAAAGGACAAGCCTGCAGAGCTCTGTGCCCATTGGTCACAAGAGACTGCCTCCCGATGGCCAGCAGCATTTACAAGTGACCTCCTAAGACCTTCACCAAACTCCTGGGGCACCTCTGGCTTTTCTGTTTCCCTCACTTTTCTGACCCTTTTCTTTAAAAAAACGCACATTTCTTCATAGAATGCCACAGTGGGAGGAAAATAGGCCTTCAAGTTTGAGGCCTCAATTTGCAGAAAACATGGAGCTGCTTGTTTTTTTTTTTTTTTTTAATTAAAGCACCACATAAATTAAAAATTTTACACGTTCTAATTATTCAGTTCCAAAACACCAAACTTATTGCACAGGGTCCCCATGGAAAGGCCCCCTCTCAGCAGGACAGCCACAGATTCCCCCATGAAAGGGCAGCAAGGTGCCCTCCTCCCTTCTCTCCTGCCTGGGTGGCCACCAGGTTTTTAAATACATGCACCCTACTAAGTTTCTAGGATGCAATTCGTGGTCAAGGGCCTGCTGGCCTGCAAAGTGCTGGAAGCAGGGCTGGGTCAGCCGGCCAGACTAAGGGTTGTGGAGTCCCAGCTGGTGAAATTACCAGGCAGGATAAATCCCTTGGACTTCCAGCAGGCACTACGCTGCATGGGAAAATAGATAGATATAACCGGCCTGGAGCCTCAGGGTGGGACCTAAAGTTCGATTTTGTTTTCTCCAATGTTAAATGATACAAGCAAGGGCCTTTGAGACTGTTGTTTTCTTTTCTAAGCCCAAAGACTCCTTCAGTTACTAATGTAGGTATCCTAGAAACTATGTGACATCCATGAAAATCTGATATGTCCTGGTAAAATGCTGTCAGTTATAATTCTAGTTATCATATTAAAGTGTTTCAAGTCACAGCAGTGACTATTTTGTCACTTTTTTTGTCAATTTTTATTTTGTCAATTTTGTCAATTTTTATTTTGTCAATTTTTATCTAATCAGGTTTTAAACATGCCTTCCATGGTTTCACACTGATGCCTTTGCAAAAATAATGCTACCTCAAGATACATGGAAAAGACTTTCCTGAGCTTACCCATAAACAACGCTTTTTGTTTGTTATCTGGTAAGCTGGTACCAGACTGGAATTTAGTCTACTCTCTAGGTTAAGAGAACACAGCTTTCTTAGAATGCAGCTTTCAATCACAGATGATGAATTTATTTACCTTTCAGTGATTTATATTTGTTTTTATCATCTGTTTTTTTTTTTTTTTTTTTTTTTTACTTCCGTAAAATAAATAAGCATTATTTAAGTACGGTACATGTAGGATGGACCAAGATTTCCCCACTCCTGCAAATTCCCTTAAGCCCTCAGATTCTTCTCTTGGGACCAAGGTCTCACTTTCCTCCAGAGGGACAATCCAAGCTTTTTATCAGCTAGCTGATCTGCCCCTGATATCAGAGTCAATTTGAGCATGAGTTGGTCTATAATTTAGGCATGAAACTGTGATTACATAAAAGAAAGATGACTTTTTGATGGAGGATGTCCATGATATTCCTTGAACTTCAGAGAAAATTGGTTAAAATGAAACTTTTTTCCCTTGGAAACTGCAAAGGCAGTTCTTTTAGCATATGCGATTGAAAACATCTAGGTTGTTAGCTCAGTTTTCATTCCAGTCTCAAAGAAAGGCAATGACAAAGAATGTTCAAACTGTCACACAACTGGACTCATCTCACATGCTAGTAAAGTAACACTCAAAATTCTCCAAGCCAGGCTTCAGCAATATGTCAACCGTGAAATTCCAAATGTTCAAGATGGATTTAGAAAAGGCAGAGGAACCAGAGATCAAATTGCCAAAATCCACTGGATAATTGAAAAAACAAGAGAGTTCCAGAAAAACACTTATTTCTGCTTTGTTGACTATGCCAAAGCCTTTGACTGTGTGTATCACAATAAACTGGGGAAAATTCTGAAAGAGATAAGAATACCAGATCACCTGACCTGCCTCTTGAAAGACCTATATGCAGGTCAGGAAGAAACAGAACTGGACCTGGACCAACAGACTGGTTCTAAATAGGAAAAGGAATATGTCAAGGCTGTATATTGGCACCCTGCTTATTTAACTTATATCTGCTTATATATAGGGCATTGTGAGAAATGCTGCACTGGATGAAGCACAAACTGGAATCAAGATTGCTGGGAGAAATATCAATAACCTCAGATATGCAGATGACACCACCCTGATGGCAGAAAGTGAAGAACTAAAGAGCCTCTTGATGAAAGAGAAAGAGGCTTAGCTTAATGCTCAGCGTTCAGACAACTAAGATCATTGCATCCAGTCTCATCACTTCTTGGCAAATAGATGGGAAAACAGTGGAAACAGTGGCAGATTTTATTTTTCGGGGCTCGGAAATCATTGCAGATGGTGACTGCAGCCATGAAATTAAAAGATGCTTACGACTTGGAAGGAAAGTGATAACCAAACTAGACAGCATATTAAAAAGCTGAGACATTGCTTTGCCAACAAAGATCCGTCTAGTCAAGGCTAAGGTTTTTCCATGTCATGTATGGATGTGAAAGATGGACTATAAAGAAAGTTGACAGCCAAAGATTTGATGCTTTTGCACTGTGGTGCTGAAGAAGATGCTTGAAGTTTGCTTAGACTATAAGAGGACCCAACCACTCCATCCTAAAGGAAATCAGGTCTGAATATACATTGGAAAGACTAATATTGAACCTGAAACTCCAATACTTTGGCCACTAGATGTGAAGAGCTGACTCATTTGGAAGTTGCTTTGATTTGCCTGTGAGTGTGGGCGCCCTACCTGGGCACAGGGCCTCAGGGGCCATTGCCACTGAATCATGACCTCCACGCAAGCACATTCCAGCTGTGTGACACTCAGCATGCAGGAGACTGGGAAAGCTATCTTCCTTGGAGGAAGGAAAGTCATACACAGAGTGTGTTTTCAGGCCTCTATTTGCAGCAAGTGTTTTGCTTCTCAGATGTCAGACCTGCAGGCCTGCCCCAAGGACCTCAATTCCAGAGTCAGGGCCATGTGTCTCCCTGCACATTCCGAGCCTTGCAAACACATTCCTGGGTCAGAGAGGTGCTTCCCATGAGGAAGAAGGCTGCGGGAGTGTGTCTGAGGGGGCCAGGTGGCATGCTGGGGTCACCTGGTTGAGGGCACCTTGCACATCCATTGGGCCCCAGGAGAGCAGTTATGGACTCGCCCCTTGCTTGAGATATCCCAAAGCAAGGAGCAATGCTAGCTGTATCAGAAGGAGGAAAACAGCAATGGGATGGATTTTCAAGCAGTTGCTAGGTCACACTGTGTTAGGGTTCCCCAGGAGACATGTGAGAATTTTGACCCCTAGGCCCGGTATCTAGGGGTGTGCACAGGGTGTTTTCCCCACAGGATCCAAAATGTTCCAGACAGACCTAGGCTCAATAGCTGTTGCTAGGCTGCACCGCTTTAGGCACACCGAGAGAAGCAGGCACACTGTGGCCCCGAGGTCCGGTATGCAGGTTCACATATGGGGTGTGTCCCCGTAGGAGCCAAGAATTTTCCTGACAGTCCTAGGCTCCCTAGAGCACTCAGGTCTGCTCAGAGGACCGAAGTTCCAGAGGCAGGGTTGTGTATCTCCCCTTCCCTTTGTGATCCTTGCAAAGACATTCCAAGCTGATAGTGGTACTACCCATGAAGAAGCAAGCAGTGGGAGTATATTTGACATGACTGGGTGCCTTGATGGGCTCAGCTCCTCAAGGGGGCCTTTCCTCTCAAAGTAGGCCCCATGTCCGCTTGAGGACGGGGTTGGGCCCTCTTCCCTCCACACTGCCAAAGGGTGGAACAAAGCTAGGTGTCAGAGGTAAGAAAGGAGCAATTGGATGGATTTTCAAGCTCTCACTAGGCTGTACTGCTTCAAGGCCCACTCGAGCAAAACAGGCGCCCTGTGGCCCCTAGGTCGGGTATGCAGGTTCACACACAGGGTGTGTTCCCGTCAAAGCCAAGAATTTTCTGACAGACCTAGGCTCACTAGAATTGTCCTACAGAGCAAAGGGGATGGAAGAGATGTGTGGAGGTGGGTCTGCCTTCCCCTGTGAGTGTGGGGCTACTCCCTATGGCCCCAAGTTGAGGGATAACTGCAACTAAGAAAGGAACTCCAAGAAGGAACTCCAAGAAGCGCTTTTCCAGGAGGCTGGGACAGGGAGTCCGCAGGATGCAGGGAAAGGGAGCCTTCTTCAGGGAAGAAGAGGCAGCCACTCGGGCTGTGTTTGCAAGCCTCTTTGGAAGGCACAGTTTCGCTGATACAATTGAATTCCAGTTCTGCTCAGAGGACTGAAATTTCAGAGGCAGGGCCATGTATCTCCCCTTCCCTTTTCAATCCTTGCAAATACATTCCTAGCTGATAGTGATACTGCCCATGAGGAAGTAAGCAGCTGGAGTGTGTTTGACATGACTGGGTGCCTTCCTGGGCTCAGCTCCTCAAGGGGACTTTCTACTCAAAGTAGGCCCATTGCCTACTTGGGGAGAGGGTATGGAAGGTTTGCTTCCAAATGGCGAAAAGGTGGAGCAAATCTAGCTTTGTCAGAGGTACGTAAAGTGCAATTTAATGGATTTTCAAGCTGTTGCCAGGCAACACCGCTTCAGGGTCCCCTCTCCCAGAAGAAAACAGGCGCCCTGTTGCCCCTAGGTCTGGTATGCAGATTCACACACAGGATGTGTCCCCACAGGAGCCAAGAGTTTTCCTACCAGGCCTAGGCTTACTAGAGCTCTACTATAGAGCAAAGGGGATGGAACAGAAGTGTGGATGTGACTTTGCCTTTACCTTTGACTGTGAGGCCCCTCCATAAGGTCCCAGGCGAAATTGCCCTCGCCCTTGCCCTAACCCTAACCCCAACACGACACCCTAACCCTAACCAACACCGTAACCCTATCCCAGAACCTAACACCAACCCGACCCCCAACCCTAACCTGACACACTAACCCTAAGGCATCATCCCAACCCTAACCTGACACCTTCACCCCTCAGCCCTCACCCTCACCCACACCCCTAACTTCTAACCCCTAAGCCACAATGTAACCCACACCCTAATCCATACCCTTAACCTAACCCACACCCTCCCCCCCACCCTACTCACACCCTCAACCCTAGACTTAACCTGCATCATCTTCAATTTCAGCACTTCTCATGCATCACAAAAGTCAAGGGAGTCTGTCTTGTCTAACACCATACACAAAAATAAACTCAAAATGGATTAAAGATCTAAATGTAAGACCAGAAACTATAAAACTCCTAGAGGAGAACATAGGCAAAACACTCTCCGACATAAATCACAGCAAGATCTTCTATGACCCACCTCCCAGAATATTGGAAATAAAAGCAAAAATAAACAAATGGGACCTAATGAAAATTAAAAGCTTTTGCACAACAAAGGAAACTATAAGTAAGGTGAAAAGACAGCCCTCAGATTGGGAGAAAATAATAACAAATGAGGAAACAGACAAAGGATTAATCTCAAAAATATACAAGCAACTCCTGAAGCTCAATTCCAGAAAAATAAACGACCCAATCAAAAAATGGGCCAAAGAACTAAACAGACATTTCTCCAAAGAAGACATACAGATGGCTAACAAACACATGAAAAGATGCTCAACATCACTCATCATCAGAGAAATGCAAATCAAAACCACAATGAGGTACCATTACACGCCAGTCAGGATGGCTGCTATCCAAAAGTCTACAAGCAATAAATGCTGGAGAGGGTGTGGAGAAAAGGGAACCCTCTTACACTGTTGGTGGGAATGCAAACTAGTACAGCCACTATGGAAAACAGTGTGGAGATTTCTTAAAAAACTGGAAATAGAACTGCCATATGACCCAGCAATACCACTTCTAGGCATACACACTGAGGAATCCAGATCTGAAAGAGACACGTGCACCCCAATGTTCATCGCAGCACTGTTTATAATAGCCAGGACATGGAAGCAACCCAGATGCCCATCAACAGATGAATGGATAAGGAAGCTGTGGTACATATACACCATGGAATATTACTCAGCCGTTAAAAAGAATTCATTTGAATCAGTTCTAATGAGATGGATGAAACTGGAGCCCATTATACAGAGTGAAGTAAGTCAGAAAGATAAAGAACATTACAGTATACTAACACATATATACGGAATTTAGATAGATGGTGGCGATAACCCTATATGCAAAACAGAAAAAGAGACACAGAAGTACAGAACAGACTTTTGAACTCTGGGGGAGAACGTGAGGGTGGGATGTTTTGAAAGAACAGCTTGTATACTATCTATGGTGAAACGGACCACCAGCCCAGGTGGGATACATGAGTCAGGTGCTCGGGCCTGGTGCACTGGGAGGACCCTGAGGAGTCGGGTGGGGAGGGAGGTGGGAGGGGGGATCGGGATGGGGAATACGTGTAACTATATGGCTGATTCATGCCAATGTATGACAAAACCCACTGAAATGTTGTAAAGTGATTGGCCTCCAACTAATAAAATAATATTAAAAAAAAAAAAAAAAAAAAAGTCAAGGGAGTCATATTTCAAACGTGAATCCAAGACCCATTAACCACATAACAGGAATATAAACAATGTGAACACATCATTTAAATCACTTGCACCACCAAATACCTCTCCACCACATATCATATCAATAACAGTGGAACTCATGTATGCCATACATATTGTAACATAGCAATCTAATACCCAACAGTAATCTGGGTAATTATATACACAAGATATATTTAAACCAAAAATATTTAAACAAATTCCAGTTTTTACGATGGTTTTAATCCTCGCAAAAGTAGGATTAACAGCATGTTTTTCCACTAGGATCCAAAGCATTGAGCAAAATTGCCGAGGTCCAGCCCCAGCAGGACCAGGAATACCCAAGGGATGAGTGGCGTCAGCGAGGAAGAAGACAGACAGAAGACACACAGATGTTGCATAGAAGAGGTAGCTTTTTTTTTTAATTTTTAAGATAGCTCAGTTTGTTTTTTTTTTAATTTTATTTTATTAGTTGGAGGCCAATTACTTCACAACATTTCAGTGGGTTTTGTCATACATTGACACGAATCAGCCATAGAGTTACACGTATTCCCCATCCCGATCCCCCCTCCCACCTCCCTCTCCACCCGACTCCTCTGGGTCCTCCCAGTGCACCAGGCCCGAGCACTCGTCTCATGCATCTCACCTGGGCTAGTGATCTCTTTCACCATAGATAAAATACATGCTGTTCTTTTGAAACATCCCACCCTCACCTTCTCCCACAGAGTCCAAAAGTCTGTTCTGTACTTCTGTGTCTCTTTTTCTGTTTTGCATATAGGGTTATCATTACCATCTTTCTAAATTCCATATATATGTGTTAGTATGCTGTAATGTTCTTTATTTTTCTGGCTTACTTCACTCTGAATAACGGGCTCCAGTTTCATCCATCTCATTAGAACTGATTCAAATGAATTCTTTTTAATGGCTGAGTAATATTCCATGGTGTATATGTACCACAGCTTCCTTATCCATTCATCTGCTGATGGGCATCTAGGCTGCTTCCATGTCCTGGCTATTATAAACAGTGCTGTGATGAACAATGGGGTGCACGTGTCTCTTTCAGATCTGGTTTCCGTGGTGTGTATGCCCAGAAGTGGTATTGCTGGGTCAAATGGCAGTTCTATTTCCAGTTTTTTAAGAAATCTCCACACTGTTTTCCACAGTGGCTGTACTAGTTTGCATTCCCACCAACAGTGGAAGAGGGTTCCCTTTTCTCCACACCCACTCCAGCATTTATTGCTTGTAGACTTTTGGATAGCAGCCATCCTGACTGGCGTGTAATGGTACCTCATTGTGGTTTTGATTTGCATTTCTCTAATAATGAGTGATGTTGAGCATCTTTTCATGTGTTTGTTAGCCATCTGTATGTCTTCTTTGGAGAAATGTCTGTTCAGTTCTTTGGCCCATTTTTTGATTGGGTCATTTATTTTTCTGGAATTGAGCTTCAGGAGTTTCTTGTATATTTTTGAGATTAATCCTTTGTCTGTTTCTTCATTTGCTATTATTTTCTCCCAATCTGAGGGCTGTCTTTTCACCTTACTTATAGTTTCCTTTGTAGTGCAGAAGCTTTTAAGTTTCATTAGGTCCCATTTGTTTATTTTTGCTTTTATTTCCAATATTCTGGGAGGTGGGTCATAGAGGACCCTGCTGTGATTCATGTCGGAGAGTGTTTTGCCTAAGTTCTCCTCTAGGAGTTTTATAGTTTCTGGTCTTACATTTAGATCTTTAATCCATTTTGAGTTTATTTTTGTGTGTGGTGTTAGAAAGTGTTCTAGTTTCATTCTTTTACAGGTGGTTGACCAGTTTTCCCAGCACCACTTGTTAAAGCAGTTGTCTTTTTTCCGTTGTATATCCTTGCCTCCTTTGTCAAAGATAAGGTGTTCATAGGTTCGTGGATTTATCTCTAGGCTTTCTATTCTGTTCCATTGATCTATATTTCTGTCTTTGTGCCAGTACCATACTGTCTTGATGACTGTGGCTTTGTAGTAGAGACTGAAGTCAGACAGGTTGATTCCTCCAGTTCCATTCTTCTTTCTCAAGATTACTTTGGCTATTCGTGGTTTTCTGTATTTCCATACAAATTGTGAAATTATTTGTTCTAGTTCTGTGAAAAATACCGTTGGTAGTTTGATAGGGATTGCATTGAATCTATAGATTGCTTTGGGTAGAATAGCCATTTTGACAATATTGATTCTTCCAATCCATGAACACGGTATGTTTCTCCATCTGTTTGTGTCCTCTTTGATTTCTTTCATCAGTGTTTTATAGTTTTCTATGTACAGGTCTTTTGTTTCTTTAGGTAGATATACTCCTAAGTATTTTATTCTTTTTGTTGCAATGGAGAATGGTATTGTTTCCTTAATTTCTCTTTCTGTTTTTTCATTGTTAGTATATAGGAATGCAAGGGATTTCTGTGTGTTAATTTTATATCCTGCAACTTTACTATATTCATTGGTTAGCTCTAGTAATTTTCTGGAAGAGTATTTAGGGTTTTCTATGTAGAGGATCATGTCAACTGCAAACAACGAGAGTTTCACTTCTTCTTTTCCTATCTGGATTCCTTTTACTTCTTTTTCTGCTCTGATTGCTGTGGCCAAAACTTCCAAGACTATGTTGAATAATAGTGGTGAGAGTGGGCACCCTTGTCTTGTTCCTGATTTCAGGGGAAATGCTTTCAATTTTTCACCATTGAGGGTGATGCTTGCTGTGGGTTTGTCATATATAGCTTTTTTTTTTTTTTTTTTGCTTTTTTTTTTTTTTTAATTTTATTTTATTAGTTGGAGGCCAATTACTTCACAACATTTCAGTGGGTTTTGTCATACATTGACACGAATCAGCCATTGAGTTACACGTATTCCCCATCCCGATCCCCCGTCCCACCTCCCTCTCCACCCGACTCCTCTGGGTCCTCCCAGTGCACCAGGCCCGAGCACTCGTCTCATGCATCCCACCTGGGCTAGTGATCTGATTCACCATAGATAATATACATGTTGTTCTTTTGAAACATCCCACCCTATAGCTTTTATTATGTTGAGGTATGTTCCCTCTATTCCTGCTTTCTGGAGAGTTTTAATCATAAATGAGTGTTGAATTTTGTCAAAGGCTTTCTCTGCATCTATTGAGATAATCATATGGTTTTTATCTTTCAATTTGTTAATGTGGTGTATTACATTGATTGATTTGCAGATATTGAAGAATCCTTGCATTCCTGGGATAAAACCCACTTGGTCATGGTGTATGATTTTTTTAAGATGTTGTTGGATTCTATTTGCTAGAATTTTGCTAAGGATTTTTGCATCTATGTTCATCAGTGATATTGGCCTGTAGTTTTCTTTTTTTGTGGCATCTTTGTGTGGTTTTGGAATTAGGGTGATGGTGGCCTCATAGAATGAGTTTGGAAGTTTACCTTCTTCTGCAGTTTTCTGGAAGAGTTTGAGTAAGATAGGTGTTAGCTCTTCTCTAAATTTTTGGTAGAATTCAGCTGTGAAGCCATCTGGTACTGGGCTTTTGTTTCCTGGAAGATTTTTGATTACAGTTTCGATTTCCTTGCTTGTGATGGGTCTGTTAAGATCTTCTATTTCTTCCTGGTTCAGTTTTGGAAAGTTGTACTTTTCTAAAATTTGTCCATTTCATCCAAGTTGTCAATTTTATTGGCATAGAGCTGCTGGTAGTAGTCTCTTATGATCCTTTGTATTTCAGTGTTGTCTGTTGTGATCTCACCCTTTTCATTTCTTATTTTGTTAATTTGGTTCTTCTCTCTTTGTTTCTTAATGAGTCTTGCTAATGGTTTGTCAATTTTGTTTATTTTTTCAAAAAACCAGCTTTTAGCTTTGTTGATTTTTGCTATGGTCTCTTTAGTTTCTTTTGCATTTATTTCTGCCCTAATTTTTAAGATTTCTTTTCTTCTGCTAACCCTGGGGTTTTTCATTTCTTCCTTCTCGAATTGCTTTAGGTGTAGAGTTAGGCTATTTATTTGGCTTTTTTCTTGTTTCTTGATGTAAGCCTGTAATGCTATGAACCTTCCCCTTAGCACTGCTTTTACAGTGTCCCATAGGTTTTGGGTTGTTGTGTTTTCATTTTCATTCATTTCTATACATATTTTGATTTCTTTTTTGATTTCTTCTATGATTTTTTGGTTATTCAGAAGCGTGTTATTTAGCCTCCATATGTTTGAATTTTTAACAATTTTTTTCCTGTAATTGAGATCTAATCTTACTGCACTGTGGTCAGAAAAGATGACTGGGATGATTTCAATTTTTCTGAATTTTCCAAGACCAGATTTATGGCCCAGGATGTGATCTATTCTGGAGAATGTTCCGTGTGGACTTGAGAAAAAGGTGAAATTGATTGTTTGGGGGTGAAATGTCCTATAGATATCAATTAGGTCTAGCTGGTCCATTGTATCATTTAAGGTTTGTGTTTCCTTTTTGATTTTCTGTTTAGTTGATCTATCCATAGTTGTGAGTGGGGTATTAAAGTCTCCCACTATTATTGTGTTACTATTCATTTCCTCTTTCATACTCATTAGCGTTTGCCGTACATATTGCGGTGCTCCTATGTTGGGTGCATATATATTTATAATTGTTATATCTTCTTCTTGGATTGATCCTTTGATCATTATGTAGTGTCCTTCTTTGTCTCTTTTCACATCCTTTATTTGAAAGTCTATTTTATCTGATATGAGTATTGTGACTCCTGCTTTCTTTTGGTCTCCATTTGCGTGAAATATTTTTTTCCAGCCCTTCACTTTTAGTCTGTATGTGTCTCTGGTTTTGAGGTGGGTCTCTTGTAGACAGCATATATAAGGGTCTTGTTTTTGTATCCATTCAGCCAATCTTTGTCTTTTGGTTGGGGCATTCAACCCATTTACATTTAAGGTAATTATTGATAGGTGTGGTCCCGTTGCCATTTACTTTGTTGTTTTGGGTTCATGTTTATACAACATTTCTGCATTTCCTGTCTAGAGAAGGTCCTTTAGCATTTGTTGAAGAGCTGGTTTGGTGGTGCTGAATTCTCTCAGCTTTTGCTTGTCTGTAAAGCTTTTGCTTTCTCCTTCATATCTGAATGAGATCCTTGCTGGGTACAGTAATCTAGGTTGTAGATTATTTTCTTTCATTACTTTCATTATGTCCTGCCATTCCCTTCTGGCCTGGAAGGTTTCTATTGGTAGATCAGCTGTTATCCTTATGGGAATTCCTTTGTGTGTTATTTGTTGTTTCTCCCTTGCTGCTTTTAGTATTTGTTCTTTGTGTTTGATCTTTGTTAATTTGATTAATATGTGTCTTGGAGTGTTTCGCCTTGGGTTTATCCTGTTTGGCACTCTCTGGGTTTCTTGGACTTGGGTGGCTATTTCCTTCCCCATTTTAGGGAAGTTTTCAGCTATTATCTCCTCGAGTATTTTCTCATGGCCTTTCTTTTTGTCATCTTCTTCTGGGACTCCTATGATTCTAATGTTGGGGTGTTTCACATTGTCCCAGAGGTCCCTGAGGTTGTCCTCATTTCTTTTGATCATTTTTTCTTTTTTCCTCTCTGCTTCATTTATTTCCACCATTCTATTGTCTACCTCACTTATCCTGTCTCCATTATTCTACTCTTGGTTCCATCCAAAGTGTTTTTGATCTCATTCATTGCATTATTCATTTTTAATTGACAATCTTCTATTTCTTCTAGGTCTTTGTTAAGCATTTCTTGCATCTTTTCAATCTTTGTCTCCAGGCTATTTATCTGTAACTCCATTTTGTTTTCAAGATTTGGATCATTTTTATTATCATTATTCTAAATTCTTTTTCAGATAGATTCCCTATCTCCTCCTCTTTTGTTTGACTTGGTGGGCACTTGTCATATTCCTTTACCTGTTGGGTATTGCACTGTTCTTGCGCTAGTGCACATGGCAAGTATTAGGTTCGGTTTCTAAGTGAGAAACTAATGGCTACAATCACAGCTGGCCACTAAGGTACTTAATGGGAGAGGCGAACCCAGCTCTGCCAAGCAGTAGCCAACATGAAATCAGCTATTGTCATTGTAGCCAAGTTCCTTGAATTTGTAGTGTTATTTGCTGTGTTCTTCAAGAAGATGCCTTCGCCCTGCCAGTAAGACATATTTCCATAACACATAGCCAGGCACTCAATTGATTTGCATCCTCCAGTAAAGCCCAGCTCCGATGCCTTAGAGGAGCCTCTCTGGCGATTGTCATAAGCCAGTCTAATTTTGTGTGAGACCATGAAAACTCAATGTCTTTATTACGCTTGTGCTTCAGACGGGAGGTCTGAGAAGGCACTTCTGAAGGTTTATTCCTACCAGTCATTGTCATTTTTATCGAGTCTTTAGTTTTTTTTGTTGTTGTTGTTTTATTTATTAGTTCTACCAGTTTCTTGTTACCAGCCCGTCTCCCTCCACCCTCGTGCACACACGATCAGTCATGGAATCCCGTGGACTTCAGCCCGCCAGACTCCTCTGTCCATGGATTTTTCCAGGCAAGAATACTGGAGTGGGTTGCCATTTCCTTCTCCATGTATGGAGTCTTTAAAGATTCCGTCACTGAGGTGTTTCTTCTCCACTTGTACATGCCCTTTCTCCCTAAGTGCAGTAGAAGTCATCCCCACTTCCCAACATGTCTGTCTTCCGACCTCTGCAGAATGTTTTGCTTGAACTCACCACAGCGTCAGGATATTCTTGAAATCCTTCTGATTGCAGTCTCCTCAGGAGGTTACAAGTGTTTCAAACCTCAGGATTTTACAAAGCACTTTTTACAACCTCAGCTGAAAGGGAAGTCAACACTCAGTGAAAGTCACAGGCTTCCATGGCCTGGACTTGATTATGGGTTGTGCTTTCATAATCATCGTGTTTCATATACCAACTAAGATGTCACTGAGAATTTTTTTTTTTCTCATCGTTCTATCTTTCATGTTTATTTAGATATATTATGGGTTTTCCTATATACCTTCCGTTAGGGATGAGGGTCTTAAGTCAGTAGAACTTACTGCAACTGACTTCCAGTTAGCTGTGTTAGGACAGGAAAAAGAATGACCAGCTGCTGGATTCGTAAGATTATGTACGAAAACATTAATCGTTTTCCTGTGTGCAGTCATCCAATACTAACTTTGTGAAGTAGGCATTCAGAAAAATCACAAAACCGCCTAACTACTAGGCGGTCTCCCATGCAAGTACTGACCAGGCCCGGCCCTACTCAATTTCCCAGATCAGAGGAGATAGGGCACGTTCAGGGTGCTATGGCCTTAGACCGAGGCGGCTGTCAGGTGCCCCAAGAGCTCTGCGTTGTGCCTCCCTTGCGTTCTGACCTGACTTCGGGCCTGGGGCCACAGCTCTCGAGCTGGCGCGCGCTGCACTTGAGCCGCACAACCCCCGACTGGACTCCGACCAACCAGGGCCGGCAGCTCGGGGTCCAGCGGAGGGCGCCACAGCCCCGCACACCGCCAGCCCCGGCCAGCACCCGTCTGGCCCGGCCAGGGCCTGGCGTGCCTTCGGGACCTGGGGTGGGGGGAGGGCTGTGGGTAGAGCAGCGAGGACGTCTCGGTGCCCCCTCACCCCCTGCCCCCACCATCCCGTTCGCTGCTAAGGGTGACGTGGCTCCGAACGAGCGGGGCTTTGGCCCGGGACCTTGGTCCCAGGAGCCTCCTGTGGGCTTAGAGGCAGCCCAGCCGGGGCCCCAGGCGCACATCCTGCCCGCTGCGCAAACCCCCTGGAGCGCCTCAGCCCCGCCTTTTCGCCCTACCGAGACCCGCCCTGCCCCCACTCTGCCGGCCCAGCACAAGTCTTTCCTGAGAGAGCAGACGAGCGAAAGCCAGGCACACGGACAGGCATTCGTACGCACCCACGCCAGGTGAGACAGAGGCAGAAAGAGACGAGGGTTCAGAGAGAGAGTCGAAGAAAGCTTGTGGCAGGGGGGGACTCGGGCAGCATGCCGGGCAGCTGCAGAGGCCACCCGGCCCTGAGAAGAGAATGCGATGGGGGCAGGGGGAAGCCGCTGAGTAGGGGCGGGCCTGGAGAGGCCCAGGGTGCGAGGGCACCTGAGATTTCCTCGCTCCGTGCCCCGCCCCCGTTCTCCCAACCCCCTGCACGCACGCCACGCCGGGGCGCTCTGACACTAGCTTCTCCGGAGTTTGGTCACCTGAATTTCTATCCTTGTGCTCAACTGAGTGATGACAGTGTATTGAACAGCTAGGTCATTTCAAAATAATTTAAGCTTAGTGTTTCACAGGACACCCGGACATGAATGCAGAGACCAGCACGGATGCATGGACACCAACCTTGGTAACTGGACAACCAATGGGAAATTACTGTCTGACTCAGGAGAGAGAAAGAAACCCGAACAGATGGAATGAAATGAACAGAAACACAAACTTTGCAACTCACACACTAATTCAATTACAAAAAAAAAAAAAAGAAAAAACACTATAACCATTTTAGAAAAATAATAGACCTCTCCATGACCTTTGGTCGGGTGAGGAGTTCTAGCACACGACAAAATAAGCCACCTTTTCCAAATCGTGAATATGTCAGTTCACACATTGACTTTTACATTGAAATGTGTAACAAATAAACTTAAAATCATTCACTCACTACATAAGCATGGAAGTATTTTAAACATAAAATATTTTCTATAGTATTCAGGAAGCATTTGGCACATGTCTCACTGTATGAGAACCAAAACTGGAACTTAGTTGAAGAGTCAGGATAGCCTAAAAATGAATCCCTAACTAAAAGGAATACACAGGATTATTGTAGATAAAAAAGGTTAAAGAAGAGAAACTAGAAATCAGTCAATAAATGTTTTAGGGGTTAGCTTAGAGTGACTAGCCTCTGCGTGACTTTTTAAATTTTTCATGTTTGCATCTTCCAAATTTTCCATCGTGAGAATAATACTTTCATATCAGTTTCGAAATCAGTCTAACACTAAAAACAGTAAGACTGGAATAAGAAATAAAAATGCTTGGGGGAAAAAAAATGCTTGAACTAAACGTGGTACTGAAGAAATTATTTGCATGGCAGCCAAGGAGTCACAGATGTAGAGAACAGACTTATGGACATGGGCAGGGGGGAGGAAGGAGAGGGTGAGATGAATGCAGAGTAACATGAAATTATATTATCATACGTAAAAACAGATGCCAATGAAATTTGCTGTATGACTCAGGGGACTCAAACAGGGGCTCTGCAACAAGCTAGGGGTGGAGTGGGGAGGGAAATGGGAGAGAGGTTCAGGAGGGAGGAGACATATGTATACCTGTGGCTCATTCATGCTGATGTTTGGCAACAAAATTCTGTAAAGCAACTATCCTTCAATTGAAAGAAAAAGTCATGTTTGGACTTACCAAACAAGGTCTTGTGTACTTCTAGCATGGCCTTCTGTTTCATGTTGCCACCCTTAACTCATTTTTCCATATCATTAAACAGACTAGTCAAGTTTTTGCCAAAAATATCTTGAGCTCCTGCATTATGCTGATCCACTGCCTTCTCAAGATCCAGTTTAGAATGGAGACCAAAGAAACCTTTTGTCGTGTCTTCAAGTATTTGAGGCCACACTATGTGACTTTTAAAAATAAATGTGGATAAGATGGATATGACCAAAGCAATCTAATGACAATATCTGTGCTTCATTAAAGACTTCTGCAGAGAACTAGTAAATTTTATATATAGTATCAGAAGAATTTTTTACATGCATGCCAACGATTATTTCTCCTCCGCTAGCCATCTGGACAAGGAAAACTGAGTTTACCAATCAATGTCCGTAGTTATGCTCCTTCACCGATTTTTACCCAATGTGTGTTACTCAGGCAGGAGATCCTGGTTCAGTTCCTGGGTCAGGAAGATCCGCTGGAGAAGGGATAGGCTACCCACTCCAGTAGTAGTGGGCTTTCCTTGTGGCTCAGTTGGTAAAGAATCATTCCTCTTTCACAAGACTAGCTCAACTCCTCTCAAAGCACATACAGGATGGTAATAATTATGCAGGACAAAGCTGATTCTGTATATTTATAGTACTCACTCATGAGCTTGACAGAGGTATTAGATCTGTTACCACATTTCTTTTTCTAAGAAATATTCGCATGTGCAGGTGAAAGTGGCTCAGTTCGTGCCTGAACCTTGCGGCCTCAAGGACTATAGAGTCCGTGGAATTCTCTAGGCCAGAATACTGGAGTGGGTAGCCTATCCCTTCTCCAGGGGATCTTCCCGACCCAGGACTGAAAGCGGGGTCTCTTGCGTTGCCGGCAGATTCTTTACCAACTGAGCTAGTAGGGCTTCCCTGGTGGCTCAGTTGCTAAAGAATATCTGCATAACTGTCTATCGATTTGGCATTAGCAATCTGTCTGTGAGCAGGGCCGGTCATAAGCAGCTTCTGTGAGAAAACAGAAGCATGTCTGTCTGACTTGTTTCTCCGCGGAGCTTTCACTGTTCTTGGGATAGTGCACATGGCAAGTATTAGGTTCAGTTTCTAAGTGAGAAACTAATGGCAACATTCACAGCTGGCCACTGAGGTACTTAATGGGAGAGGCGAACCCAGCTCTGCCAAGCAGTAGCCAACATGAAATCAGCTATTGTCATTGTAGCCAAGTTCCTTGAATTTGTAGTGTTATTTGCTGTGTTCTTCAAGAAGATGCCTTCGCCCTGCCAGTAAGACGTATTTACATAACACACAGCCATGCACTCAATTGATTTGCATCCTCCAGTAAAGCCCAGCCCCGATGTCTTAGAGGATCCTCTCTGACCATTGTCATAAGCCAGTCTAATTTTGTGTGAGACCGTGAAAACTCAGTGTCTTTATTACGCTTGTGCTTCAGACAGGAGGTCTGAGAAGACACTTCTGAAGGTTTATTCCTACCAGTCGTTGTCATTTTTATCGAGTCTTTTTTTTTTTGTTTGTTTTATTTATTAGTTCTACAAGTTTCTTGCTACCAACCCGTCTCCCTCCACCCTCGTGCACACACGATCATTCATGGAATCCCGTGGATTTCAGCCCGCCAGACTCCTTTGTCCATGGATTTTTCCAGGCAAGAATACTGGAGTGGGTTGCCATTTCCTTCTCCATGTATGGAGTCTTTAAAGATTCTGTCACTAATGTGTTGCTTCTCCACTTGTACATGCCCTTTCTCCCTAAGTGCAGTAGAAGTCATCCCCACTTCCCAACATGTCTGTCTTCCGACCTCTGCAGAATGTATTGCTTGAGCTAACCACAGTGTCAGGATATTCTAGAAAGCCTTCTGAATGCAGTTTCTTCAGGAGATTACAAGTGCTTCAAACCTCAGGATTTTACAAAGCACTTTTTACAACCTCAGCTGAAAGGGAAGTCAACACTCAGTGAAAGTCACAGGCTTCCATGGCCTGGACTTGATTATGGGTTGTGCTTTCATAATCATCGTGTTTCATATACCAACTAAGATGTCACTGAGAATTTTTTTTTTTTCTCATCGTTCTATCTTTCATGTTTATTTAGATATATTATGTGTTTTCCTATATATCTTCCGTTAGGGATGAGGGTCTTATGTCAGTAGAACTTACTGCAACTGACTTCCAGTTAGCTGTGTTAGGACAGGAAAAAGAATGACCAGCTGCTGGATTCTTTAGATTATGTACGAAAACATTATTCGTTTTCCTGTGTTCAGTCATCCAATTCTAACTTTGTGAAGTAGGCTTTCAGAAAAATCACAAAACCGCCTAACTACTAGGCGGTCTCCCATGCAAGTACTGACCAGGCCCGGCCCTACTCAATTTCCCAGATCAGAGGAGATAGGGCACGTTCAGGGTGCTATGGCTTTAGACCGAGGCGGCTGTCAGGCGCCCCAAGAGCTCTGCGTTGCGCCTCCCTTGCGTTCTGACCTGTCCTTCGGGGCTGGGGCTACATCTCTCAAGCTGGCGCGCGCTGCACTTGAGCTGCACGACCCGCGACTGGATTCCGACCAACCAGGGCCGGCAGCTCGGGGGCCAGCGGAGGGCGCCACGGCCCCGCACACCGCCAGCCCCGGCCTGCACCCGACTGGCCCGGCCGGGGCCTGGCGTACCTGCGGAACCTGGGGTGGGGGGAGGGCGGGTGGGTAGAGCAGCGAGGACGTCTCGGTGCCTCCTCAACCCCTGCCCCCCACCATTCCGTTCGCTGCTCAGGGTCACGTGTCTCAGGACGGGCGGGGCTTGGGCCAGGGGTCGGGGTCCACGGAGCCTCCTGTGGGCTTAGAGGCAGCCCAGCCGGGGTCCCAGGGACACATCCTGCCCACTGCACAAACCCCCTGGAGCACATCAGCCCCGCCTTTTCGCCCTACCGAGACCCGCCCTGCCCCCACTCTGCCGACCCAGCACAAGGCTTTCCTGAGAGAGCAGAGGAGCGAAAGCCAGGCACACGGACAGAAACTCGCACGCACCCACGCCAGGTGAGTCAGAGGCAGAAAGAGACGAGGGTTCAGAGAGAGACTCAAAGACAGCTTGTGGGCAGGGGGGGACTCGGGCAGGATGCCGGGGAGCTGCAGAGGCCACCTGGCCCTGAGCAGCGAATGCAATGGTGGCAGGGGGAATCCGCTGAGTAGGGGCGGGCCTGGAGAGGCCCAGGGTGCGAGGGCACCTGAGATCTCCTCGCTCCGCGACCCGCCCCCGTCCTCCCAACCCCCTGCAGGCACGCCACGCCAGGGCGCTCTGACACTAGCTTCTCTGGAGTTTGGTCACCTGAATTTCTATCCTTTTGCTCATCTGAGTGATGACAGTGTATGGAACAGCTAGGTCATTTCCAAATAAATTAAGCTTAGTGTTTCACAGAACACCCGGACATGAATGCAGAGACCAGCACGGATGCATGGACACCAACCTTGGTAACTGGACAACCAATGGGAAATTACTGTCTGACCCAGGAGAGACAAAGAAACCCGAAAAGATGAAATGAAATGAACAGAAACACAAACTTTGCAACTCACACCCTAATACAATTACAAAAAAAAAAAAAAAAAAAAAAAACAACACTATAACCATTTTACAAAAACAATAGACCTCTCCATGACGTTTGGTCGGGTGAGGAGTTCTAGCACACGACAAAAAAAGCCACCATTTCCAAATCGTGAATATGTTATTTCACACATTGACTTTTACATTGAAATGTGTAACAAATAAACTTAAAATCATTGACTCACTACATAAGCATGGAAGTATTTTAAACATAAAATATGTTCTATTGTATTCAGGAAGCACTTGGCACATCTGTAAGTGTATCAGACCCAAAACTGGAACGTAGTGGAAGAGTCAGGATAGTCTAAAAATGAATCCCTAATTAAAAGGAACACACAGGATTACTGTAGATAAAAAAGGTTAAAGAAGAGAAGCTAGAAATCAGTCGATAAATGTCTTAGGGGTTAGCTTAGAGTGACTAGCCTCTGCGTGACTCTTTAAATTTTTCATGTTTGCAGCTTCCAAATTTTCCATGGTGAGAATCACACTTTTGCCTCCAAACCAGAGTGACTTGGGGACACAAAGGTAGAAGTCAATAATTTTCTTTGCCTATGTCTGAATATTTACAGTCAGAGGTAGAAAAGGAGGAGTCTGTCCCTTGCCTAGATGAGGTCAATCCCCAGGTGTGGGATGTCTCCAGCCCTGGTTTAGCCATAAATGTTCCACCAGTAAAGATTTCTCTGAGACCAAATGCTCCCTAGCCCTGGAAAAGACAATATCCCTTAAAACCAGAAGCTCTTGAGGGTCTTAGACCATTAGTTAACAAATACCGAGATACTGGAACCCGAATCAGCTGTGAGTCCACCTGCAACACCCCAATCTTGCCCGTTCAAAAACCAGATGGATCTTACCGAATCATCCAGGATCTAAGAGCTGTTATTGAAGCTGTGGTTCCCATCCACCCCATAGTGCCAAACCTCTTATCCCAAGTCCCAGGAAATGCCAAGTACTTCTCAGTCTTGGACCTTAAAGGTGCTTTCTTTTGCATTCCTCTCCATCCTGAATCCCAAAAACTCTTTGCTTTTGAGTGGCGGGACTTGGAAATAAGAGAGACCATACAACTCTCGACTGGAGTCGACTACCCCAAGGGTTTAGGGACAGCCCTCATATCTTCGGGACTTCCTCGGGGAGAGAACTAAGGGAATTAACTTTAACAAACAGTAGTCTAATACAGTATGTGGATGACTTGCTCATAGCTAGGCCAGATTTTACCAGCTCTCAAATGGACACTATTTAAAACGCTAACTTTCCTGTATGAAAAGGGTTTTCGAGTATCCCCCAAGTAGTCTCAGATTAGCTTAACCCAAATAAAATACCTTGGATTTATAATTACGGAGAGGAAAAGAATGCCTGACCCCGAGGGGAGATCCCTCATCATAAATAACTCGTACCCCCAAACAAAACAACAGCTTAGGGGATTTTTAGGAAGGAACGGATTTTGCAGGATCTGGATTCCTAATTATGGCAATCTGGCCAGACCCCTATATGAAAATTTAAGGGGGAAAGAAGAAGAGTCACTCGACTGGCATGAGACCTGCAAGGTGGCCTTTAATGCCCTAAAAGAGTCCATCACTACAGCCCCAGCTTTAGGCCTCCCCAACCTGGAGAAGCCTTTTAGACTCTATATTTCTGGAAGGACAGGAACTGCTCTTGGGGTGTTAGGGCAGATGATGGGGACCGTATAACAACCTGTGGCTTATCTCTCAAAATAACTAGATGAGGTGGTCAGAGGGTGGCCCACTTGCCTCCGGGAAGTAGCAGCCACCGCTCTTATGGTTAAGGAGGCATCTAAGCTGACCCTGGGTCAGCCCACCACAGTGTATACGCCTCACCGGGTGCAAGCAGTCTTGGAAACGAAATGGGACAGGTGGATGACAGGGGGAAGGATCACCCAACACCAAGCCCTCCTCCTTGACACTCCAGAAATAAAGTTGAGGGTCTGCCAGACTTTAAATCCAGCAACCTTACAGTCAGATCCCCCTAACTCCCCTCTGGATCACCAATGCATACAAATCACAGACGAGTTATACTCGTCTCGCCAGGACCTATCAGAGACACCTTTATCTGACCCAGAGGAAAACTGGCACACAGATGGCAGCAGTTTTGTAGAAAAGGGAGAGAGGAAAGCAGCATATGCTGTAGCAAGCCTGGAAGAAACTAAGGAAAGTGGGTCTCTTCCCCCAGACACCTCAGCCCAGAAAGCTGAACTTTTTGCCCTGACAAGAGCTTTGGAGTTAGGAGAAGGAAAGAGGATTAATGTGTGTATGGACTCTAAGTATGCTTTCCTCATTCTGCATGCCCGTGCAGCAATTTAGAAAGAAAGAGGGATGCTCAGTGCCCGAAGCTCTGCTATTAAACACAAAGAGCTCATTCTCAGGCTCCTGGAGGCAGTCAAACTTCTTGCAAAATTAGCTGTCATCCACTGCAAGAGTCACCAAAAGGGGCAAGAAAAAGAGGCTAAGGGAAATAGGAAAGCTGATCAAGAGGCAGGACGAGCTGACGGGGAAGCTACCTCTGCCACTGCTATCTGCCCCCTTTTCCCCAAGGAAACCCTGACTCCAGATTTTACCCCAGGGGGACATTCCCGATATGCTGAGTGGGGCTGGGAGATTGGGTCACATGTGTGGTTTCAGCCTGATCAGGCCCAAATAATACTCCCTGATTCTCAGGTTTAAAATATTACTAACTCCTTACATAAGAGCGCCCATTTTGGAAAAGATAATCTAGAAATCTTGCTTAAGTCTATGCTCTCCCATCCCCAGTTAGCTAAGTTTGTTAAACAGGTCACACAAAATTGTGACACCTGTCTAAAAAATAACCCAAAAACCAGACCTCCTCTAATTACACCTGTCCAACATCGGGGATCATACCCAGGAGTGGACTGGCAAGTCGAATTTACAGCCATGCCCAAGACCCAAGGGTTTTCTTACTTGCTAGTCTTTATTGACACATTCACAGGATGGATCGAAGCGTTCCCTACTGAGACTGAGAGAGCTACAGAAGTCTGTAAAGCTCTGCTGAAGGAGATAGTGCCTATGTTTGGGCTGCCTCGGTCACTTAAGAGTGACAACGGGTCCTAACTTACAGCCACGATACCCCAGAACCTAGCCGCATGCTTAGGCATAAAATAACAGCTCTGCTCATCCTGGAGGCCTCAAGCTTCAGGAAAGGTAGAGAGAGCCAACCAGACTCTTAAAAGGGCTCTGGCTAAGCTATGTCAAGAAAGACATAATAAGTGGACACATATGCTGCCCATAGCCCTCATGAGGCTACGGACATCCCCCAAACGGCCACTATTGTTAAGTCCTTATGAAATGATGTAAGGACGTCCATTCTTAACTTCTGATTGTTTTTTGACGAGGATGCCAATACACTCTTAAAACATATAATTGACCTGGGAAGGTTTCAGCAAGAACTCCAACGGTATGGAGAACAAACCACAGGAAGACTTGAAAAATCCCCAGGTAAAGCCAGGGGATCAAGTATCAGTAAAGACCTGGCAAGAAAAAGGGAGTCCAAACCAGCTGTCCGAGAAATGGTCAGGGCCATATCAGGTTGTCCTAGTGACTTCAACTGCTGTAAAAGTGAAGGGTCTATCTGCCTGGGTCCACAATTCTAGAATAAAACCCTATGGCCTACAGGAGGGGGAGACAGAAACTGAGACTCCAAAGCCAGAGGACAGCTATTCCTGTGAACCTGTTGAAGATCTCAGGCTCTTGTTCAAGCAGAACACCATTAATCCTGCCTCAGATAAGTAAAATGCATCATATGATGTTCTTCCTCTTTCTAATCATATCTCCCTCTATGGCTCTTGATCTCTCCCTAAACGACGCATGTTCACTTGCAAACCACACTGCTTCTCAACTCAACCTAACCAGCCCGGGCTGCATCTGCATTAATGACAAAGGTTGGGGGTATGTCCAACCCATCCCAGGGTATCAATATCAAAGGCCCACCATTCCAGCCGAACTATGGGCTGTTACTCCGCGCCCCCATGTGGTCGTAATATGGCCTTTTGAGAAAAGGGGGAAAAAAAAAACTTCATGTCTTTTTACCAGCAACAACTGTCTCTATTTACCCCCTGGATGACATCTGCAATCCCACCTGAGCCCTTATTTTCTCTCATGACTAACATCCCCCAAGTGACCTTCCCTATCTCTCTAAAAAGCCACTCCCTCACAGGGGTGTCAGTGAGAATTCTAGACGACTCACAATGTGGGGTGACCGTCACTGTTGAAACTGATGGGGAAAACTGGGACAGGCCCTGCAGCTGGGAGACCAGCCGACGCCACCCCCGGCCAGCACGTGCCAGGCGCAGCCCGGGGTGCTTCCCGGACCCCGAGCGGCCTGGCGAGGCTGCGGGAGCTCTGGCGGGGGTTGGGGAGGGGGGTGGCTTGAGCAGGGAGGACATCTCGGTGCCCTCCCTCCCTGGGCCTCTTCGGCCCCGCCCCCGGTCTGCGGCGCGACGCACCGCCCCCCACCCTCCGCCCCCCACCAGCTGGTCGCCGTTCAGGGTCACGAGGCTCCTGATGTGGGTGGCTTTGGCCCGGGGCCGCGGTCCCCGGAGCCTCCTGCGGGCTTAGGGGCAGCCCAGCCGGGGCCCCAGGCGCCCATCCTGCCGGCTGTGCAAATCCCCTGGAGTGCCTCAGCCCCGCCCTGTCCCCAAACCGAGGCCCGCCCTGCCCCCATGCCACGGGCCCAGCACAGGACCTTCCTGTAGAGCGGACGAGCGACAGCCAGGCACACGGACAGGCACTCGCACGCACCCACGCCAGGTGAGACAGAGGCAGAAAGAGTCGAGTGTTCAGAGAGAGACTGGAAGACAGCGTGTGGGCAGGGGGGGCCTCCGGCAGGATGCCGGGCAGCTGCAGAGAACACCCGGCCCTGAGCAGCCAAAGCGATGGGGGCGGGGGGAGGACACTGAGCAGCGGCGGGCCTGGAGAGGCCCAGGGTGGGAGGACACCTGAGATCTCCGCGCTCCGCGCCCCGCCCCCCTCCCCCCAAACCCCTGCACGCATGCCACGCCGGGGCGCTCTGACACTAGCTTCTCTGGAGTTTTGTCACTTGAATTTCTCTCCCTCTGCTCAACTGAGTGATGACAGTGTATTGAACAGCTAGGTCATTTCCAAATAAATTAAGCTTAGTGTTTCACAGGACACCCGGACATGTATGGAGAGACCAGCACGGATGCATGGACACAAATCTTGGTAACTGGACAACCAATGGGAAATTACTGTCTGACTCAGGAGAGAGAAAGAAACCCGAACAGATGGAATGAAATGAACAGAAACACAGGCTTTGCAACTCACACCCTAATTCAATTACCAGAAAATAAACAACACTATAACCATTTTAGAAAAACAATAGACCTCTCCATGACCTTTGGTCGGGTGAGGAGTTCAAACACACAGCAAAAAAAGCCAACTTTTCCAAGTCGTGAATATGTTAGTTCACACATTGACTTTTACATTGAAATGTGTAACAAATAAGCTAAAAATCATTGACTCAATACATAAGCATGGAAGTATTTTAAATATAAAATATGTTCTATTGTATTCAGGAAGCACTTGCCACATCTGTAAGTGTATCAGACCCAAAACTGGAACGAAGTGGAAGAGTCAGGATAGTCTAAAAATGAATCCCTAACTAAAAGGAACACACAGGATTACTGTAGATAAAAAAGGTTAAAGAAGAGAAGCTAGATATCAGTCAATAAATGTCTCAGGGTTTAGCTTAGAGTGACTAGCCTCTGCGTGACTCTTTAAATTTTTCATGTTTGCAGCTTCCAAATTTTCCATTTTGAGAATAATACTTTCGCCTCCAAACCAGAGAGACTTGGGGACACAAAGGTAGAAGTCGATAATTTTCTTTGCCTATGTCTGAATATTTACAGTCAGAAGTGGAAAAGGAGGAGTCTGTCCCTTGTCTAGATGATGTCAATCCCCAGGTGTGGGATGTCTCCAGCCCTGGTTTAGCCATAAATGTACCACCAGTAAAGATTTCTCGAGACCAAATGCTCCCTAGCCCTGGAAAAGACAATATCCCTTAAAACCAGAAGCTCTTGAGGGTCTTAGACCATTAGTTAACAAATACCGAGATACTGGAACTCGAATCAGCTGTGAGTCCCCCTGCAACACCCCAATCTTGCCCGTTCAAAAACCAGATGGATCTTACCGATTCATCCAGGATCTAAGAGCTGTTAATGAACCTGTCGTTCCCATCCACCCCATAGTCCCAAACCCATATACCCTCCTATCCCAAGTCCCAGGAAATGCCAATTACTTCTCAGTCTTGGACCTTCAAGGTGCTTTCTTTTGCATTCCTCTCCATCCTGAATCCCAAAATCTCTTTGCTTTTGAGTGGCGGGACTTGGAATCAAGAGAGACCATACAACTCTCGACTGGAGTCGAATACCCCAAGGGTGTAGGGACAGCCCTCATATCTTCGGGACTTCCTCGGGGAGAGAACTAAGGGAATTAACTTTAACAAACAGTAGTCTAATACAGTATGTGGATGACCTTCTCATAGCTAGGCCAGATTTTAACAGCTCTCAAATGGACACTATTTAAAACTAACTTTCCTGTATGAAAAGGGTTATCGAGTATCCCCCAAGTAGGCTCAGATTAGCTTAACCCAAGTAAAATACCTTGGATTTATAATTATGGAGAGAAAAATTATGCCTGACCCCGAGGGGAGATCCCTCATCATAAATACCCCGTATCCCCAAACAAAACAAAAGCTTAGGGGATTTTTAGGAAGGACAGGGTTTTGCAGGATCTGGATTCCTAATTATGGCAATCTGGCCAGACCCCTATATGAAAATTTAAGGGGGAAAGAGGAAGAGCCACTCGACTGGCATGAGACGTGCAAGGTGGCCTTTAATGCCCTAAAAGAGTCCATCACTACAGCCCCAGCTTTAGGCCTCCCCAACCTGGAGAAGCCTTTTAGACTCTCTATTTCTGGAAGGACAGGAACTGCTCTTGGGGTGTTAGAGCAGATGATGGGGACCGTATAACAACCTGTGGCTTATCTCTCAAAATAACTAGATGAGGTAGCCAGAGAGTGGCCCACTTGCCTCCGGGCAGTAGCAGTCACCGCTCTTATGGTTAAGGAGGCATCTAAGCTGACCCTGGGTCAGCCCACCACAGTGTATATGCCTCAGCGGGTGCAAGCAGTCTTGGAAACGAAAGGGGACAGGTGGATGACAGGGGGATGGATCACCCAATACCAAGCCCTCCTCCTTGACACTCCAGAAATAAAGTTGAGGGTCTGCCAGACTTTAAATCCAGCAACCTTACTGCCAGATCCCCCTACCTCCCCTCTGGATCACCAATGCATACAAATCACAGACGAGTTCTACTCTTCTCGCCTGGACCTATCAGAGACAATTTTATCTGACCCAGAGGAAAACTGGCACACAGATGGCAGCAGTTTTGTAGAAAAGGGAGAGAGGAAAGCAGGATATGCTGTAGTGAGCCTGGAAGAAACTAAGGAAAGTGGGTCTCTTCCCCCAGACACCTCAGCCCAGAAAGCTGAACTTTTTGCCCTGACAAGAGCTTTGGAGTTAGGAGAAGGAAAGAGGATTAATGTGTGTATGGACTCTAAGTATGCATTCCTCATTCTGCATGCCCGTGCAGCAATTTGGAAAGAAAGATGGATGCTCAGTGCCCGAAGCTCTGCTATTAAACACAAAGAGCTCATTCTCAGGCTCCTGGAGGCAGTCAAACTTCCTGCAAAATTAGCTGTCATCCACTGCAAGAGTCATCAAAAGGGGCAAGAAAAAGAGGCTCAGGGAAATAGGAAAGCTGATCAAGAGGCAGGACGAGCTGCCGGGGAAGCTACCTCTGCCACTGCTATCTGCCCCCTTTTCCCCAAGGAAGCCCTGACTCCAGATTTTACCCCAGGGGGACATTCCCGATATGCTGAGCGGGGCTGGGAGATTGGGTCACATGGGTGGTTTCAGCCTGATCAGGCCCAAATAATACTCCCTGATTCTCAGGTTGAAAACATTACTAACTCCTTACATAAGAGCACCCATTTTGGAAAAGATAATCTAGAAATTATCCACAGTTAGCTAAGGTTGTTAAACAGGTCACACAAAATTGTGACACCTGTCTAAAAAATAACCCAAAAACCAGACCTCCTCTAATTACACCTGTCCAACATCGGGGATCATACCCAGGAGCGGACTGGCAAGTAGAATTTACAGCCATGCCCAAGACCCAAGGGTTTTCTTACTTGCTAGTCTTTATTGACACATTGACAGGATGGATCGAAGCGTTCCCTACTGAGACAGAGAGAGCTACAGAAGTCTGTAAAGCTCTGCTGAAGGAGAGGTTTGGCCTGCCTCGGTCACTTCAGAGTGACAATGGGCCCTCACTTACAGCCACGATACCCCAGAACGTAGCCGCATGCTTAGGCATAAAATACCGGCTCCGCTCATCCTGGAGGCCTCAAGCTTCAGGAAAGGTAGAGAGAGCCAACCAGACTCTTAAAAGGGCTCTGACTAAGCTATGTCAAGAAAGACATAATAAGTGGACACATATGCTGCCCATAGCCCTCATGAGGCTACGGACATCCCCCAAACGGCCACTATTGTTAAGTCCTTATGAAATGATGTATGGATGACCATTTTTAACTTCTGATTTGTTTTTTGACGAGGATGCCAATACACTCTTAAAACATATAATTGACCTGGGAAGGTTTCCTCAGAAACTCCAACGGTATGGAGAACAAACCACAGGAAGACTTGAAAAATCCCCAGGTAAAGCCAGGGGATCAAGTATCAGTAAAGACCTGGCAAGAAAAAGGGAGTCCAAACCAGCTGTCCGAGAAATGGACAGGGCCATATCAGGTTGTTCTAGTGACTTCAACTGCTGTAAAAGTGAAGGGTCTATCTGCCTGGGTCCACAATTCTAGAATAAAACCCTATGGCCTACAGGAGGGGGAGACAGAAACTGAGACTCCAAAGCCAGAGGACAGCTATCCCTGTGAACCTGTTGAAGATCTCAGGCTCTTGTTCAAGCAGAACCCCATCAATCCTGCCTCAGATAAGTAAAATGCATCATATGATGTTCTTCCTCTTTCTAATCATATCTCCCTCTATGGCTATTGATCTCTCTCTAAACGAGGCATGTTCACTTGCAAACCACACTGCTTCTCAACTCAACCTAACCAGCCCGGGCTGCATCTGCATTAATGACAAAGGTTGGGGGTATGTCCAACCCATCCCAGGGTATCAATATCAAAGGCCCACCCTCCCAGCCGAGCTATGGGCTGTTACTCAGCGCCCCCATGTGGTCGTAATATGGCCTTTTGGGGAAAGGGGGAAAAAAAACTTCATGTCTTGGTACCAGCAACAACTGTCTCTATTTACCCCCTGGATGACATCTGCAATCCAACCTGAGCCCTTATTTTCTCTCATGACTAACATCCCCCAAGTGACCTTCCCTATCTCTCTAAAAAGCCACTCCCTAACAGGGGTGTCAGTGAGAAATCTAGACGACTCACAATGAGGGGTGACCGTCACTGTTGAAACTGATGGGAAAAACCGGGACAGGCCCTGCAGGTGGGAGACCAGCCGACGCCACCCCCGGCCAGCACGCGCCTGGCCTGGCCCGGGGCGCTTCCCGGACGCCAAGCGGCCTGGCGAGGCTGCGGGAGCTCTGGCGGGGGTTGGGGAGGGGGGTGGCTTGAGAGGGGAGGACGTATCGGTGCCCCACCACCCCCCGCCCCCCACCATCCCGTTCGCTGCTCAGGGTCACGTGGCTCCGGACGAGCGGGGCGTCGGCCCGGGGCCGGGGTCCCAGGTGACTCCTGCGGGCTTAGGGGCAGCCCAGCCGGGGCCCCAGGCGCCGATCCTGCCGGCTGTGCAAACCCCCTGGAGTGCCTCAGCCCCGCCCTGTCCCCAAACCGAGGCCCGCCCTGCCCCCACGCCACGGGCCCAGCACAGGACCTTCCTGAGAGAGCGGATGAGCGACAGCCAGGCACACGGACAGGCACTCGCACGCACCCACGCCAGGTGAGACAGAGGCAGAAAGAGTCGAGTGTTCAGAGAGAGACTGGAAGACAGCGTGTGGGCAGGGGGGGCCTCCGGCAGGATGCCGGGCAGCTGCAGAGACCACCCGGCCCTGAGCAGCAAACGCGATGGGGGCGGGGGGAGGCTGCCGAGCAGAGGCAGGCCTGCAGAGGCCCAGTTTTGGAGGGCACCTGAGATATCCGCGGTCCGCCCCCCTCCCACCCCAACCCCGTGAACGCATGCCCCTCTCCGACGAAAGTTTCTCCGGAGTTTGATCACCTGAATTTCTATCCTTGTGCTCAACTGAGTGATGACAGTATATTGCACAGCTAGGTCATTTCCAAATAAATTAAGCTTAGTGTTTCACAGGACACCCGGACATGAATGCAGAGACCAGCACGGATGCATGGACACCAACCTTGGTAACTGGACAACCAATGGGAAATTACTGTCTGACTCAGGAGAGAGAAAGAAACCCGAACAGATGGAAAAATTGAACAGAAACACAAACTTTGCAACTCACACCCCAATTCAATTACCGAAAAAAACAACAACACTATAACCATTTTAGAAAAACAATAGACCTCTCCATGACCTTTGGTCCAGTGAGGAATTCTTACACACAACAAAAAAAGCCACCTTTTCCAAATCGAGAATATGTTAGTTCTCACATTGATTTTACATTGAAATGTGTAACAAATAAACTTAAAAAAATTGACTCACTACATATGCATGGAAGTATTTTAAACATAAAATATGTTCTATAGTATTCAGGAAGCACTTGGCACATCTGTAAGTGTATCAGACCCCAAACTGGAACGTAGTGGAAGAGTCAGGATAGTCTAAAAATGAATCCCTAACTAAAGGGAATACACAGGATTACATAGATCAAAAAGGTTAAAGAAGAAGAAACTAGAAATCAGTCAATAAATGTTTTAGGGTTTAGCCTAGAGTGACTAGCCTCTGCGTTACTTTTTAAATTTTTCATGTTTGCATCTTCCCAATTTTCCATGCTGAGAGTAATACTTTCATATCAGTTTCGAGATCAGTCTCACACTAAAGAGAGTAAGAGTGGAATAAGAAATAAGAAATGCTTGGGGGGGGGGAAGAAATGCTTGAACTAAAGGTGGTACTGATGAAATTATTTGCAGGGCAGCCAAGGAGTCACAGATGTAGAGAACAGACTTATGGACACGGGCAGGGGGGAGGAAGGAGAGGGTGAGATGAATGCAGAGGAACATGGAAACATAGTACCATACGTTAAAAGAGATGCCAATGCAATTTGCTGTATGACTCAGGGGACTCAAACAGGGGCTCTGCAACAAGCTAGAGGGGTGGAATGGGGAGGAGGAGACGGGAGAGAGGTTCAGGAGGGAGGAGACCTATGTAAACCTGTGGCTCATTCACCTTGATGTTTGGCAACAAAATTCTGTAAAGCAACTATCCTTCAATTGAAAGAAAAAGTCATGTTTGGACTTACAAAACAAGGTCTTGTGTACTTCTAGCATGGCCTTCTGTTTCGTGCTGCCATCCTTAATTCATTCTTCCATATCATTAAACAGACTAGTCAAGTTTTTCCCAAAAACATCTTGAGCTCCTGCATCATGCTGATCAACTGTCTTCTCTTGATCCAGTATAGAATGGAGACCAAAGAAACCTTTTGTCATTTCTTCAAGTGATTGAAGCCACTCTATGTGATTTTAAAAAATAAATGTGGATAAGACGGATATGACCAAAGCAATCTAATGACAATATCTGTGCTTCATTAAAGACTTCTGCAGAGAACTAGTAAATTTTTGTATAGTATCAGAAGAATTTTTTAAATCCACACCAACATTTCTTTCGCGTCCGCTAGCCATCTAGACAAGGAAAACTGATTTTACCAATCAATGTCCCTAGTTCTGCTCCCTCACCGATTTTTACGCAATATGTGTTACTCAGGCAGGAGACCCTGGTTCAATTCCTGGGTCAGGAAGATCCGCTGGAGAAGGGATAGGCTACCCACTCCAGGATTATTGGGCTTCTCTTGTGGCTCAGTTGGTAAAGAATCATTCCTCTGTACCAAGAGTAGCTCAACTCCTCTCAAAGCAAATACAGGACGGTAGTAACTATGCAGGACAAAGCTGATTCTGTACATTTATACTACTCGCTCATGAGCTTGACAGAGGTTCTAGATCTGTTACCACATTTTTTTTTTTTTAAGTGATATCCGCATGTGCAGGTGAAAGTGGCTCAGGTCGTGCCTGACTCTTTGCGGCCCCAAGGACTACACAGTCCATGGAATTCTCTAGGCCAGAATACTGGAGTGGGTAGCCTATCCCTTCTCCAGGGGATCTTCCCGACCCAGGACTCAAAGCGGGGTCTCCTGCGTTGCAGGCAGATTCTTTAGCAACTGAGCTAGTAGGGCTTCCCTGGTGGCTCAGTTGCGAAAGAATATCTGCATAACTATCTATCGATTTGGAATTAGCAATCTGTCTGTGAGCAGGGCCGGTCATAAGCAGCTTCTGTGAGAAAACAGAAGCATGTCTGCCTGACTTGCTTCTCTGGGGAGCATTCACTGTTCTTGCGCTAGTGCACATGGCAAGTTTCTAAGTGAGAAAGTAATGGCTATTATCACAGCTGACCACTGAGGTACTTAATGGCAGAGGCAATCCCAGCTCTGCCAAGCAGTAGCCATCACGAAATCAGCTATTGTCATTGTAGCCAAGTTCCGTGAATTTGTGGTGTTATTTGTTGTGTTCTTCAAGAAGATGCCTTCGCCCTGCCAGTAAGACATATTTCCATAACACACAGCCATGCACTCAATCGATATGCATCCTCCAGTAAAGCCCAGCCCCGATGTCTTAAAGGAGCCTCTCTGCCCATTGTCATAAGCCAGTCTAATTTTGTGTGAGACCGTGAAAACTCAGTGTCTTTATTACGCTTCTACTTATGACGGGAGGTCTGAGAAGGCACTTCTGAAGGTTTATTCCTACCAGTCGTTGTCATATTTATCGAGTCTTTATTTTATATTTTTTCTTATTTTTTACTTCTACAAGTTTCTTGCTACCAACCCGTCTCCCTCCACCCTCGTGCACACACGGTCAGTCATGGAATCCCGTGGACTTCAGCCCGCCAGACTCCTCTGCCCATGGATTTTTTCAGGCAAGAATACTGGAGTTGGTTGTCATTTCCTTCTCCATGTATGGAGTCTTTAAAGATTCCATCACTGAGGTGTTGCTTCTCTACTTGTACATGCCCTTCCTCCCTAAGTGCAGAAGAAGTCATCCCCATTTCCCAACATGTATGTCTTCCGTCCTCTGGAGTATATATTGCTTGAGCTCACCACAGCGTCAGGATATTCTAGAAACCCTTCTGATTGCAGTCTCTTCGGGAGGTTACAAGTGCTTCAAACCTCAGAATTTTACAAAGCACTTTTTAGACCTCAGCTGAAAGGGAAGTCAACACTCAGTGACAGTCACAGGCTTCCATGGCCTGGACTTGATTATGGGCTGTGCTTTCATAATCATCGTGTTTCTGATACAAACTAAGATGTCACTGAGAAATTTTTTTCTTTCTCATCATTGTATCTTTCATGTTTATTTAGATATATTATGGTTTTCCTATATATCTTCCCTTAGGGATGAGGGTCTTAAGTCAGTAGAACTTACTACAACTGATTTCCAGTTAGCTGTGTTAGGACAGGAAAAAGAATGACAAGCTGCTGGATTCTTAAGATTATGTATGAAAATATGATTCGTTTTACTGTGTGAAGTCATCCGATTCTAACTTTCTGAAGTAGGAATTCAGAAAAATCAAAAAAAATCGCCTAACTACTAGGCGGTCTCCCATCCAAATACTGACCAGGCCCGACCCTGCTCAGTTTCCCAGATCACAGGACAGAGGGCACGTTCAGGGTGGTATGGCCTTAGACCGAGGCGGCTGCCAGGCGCCCCAGGAGCCCCGCGTTGCGCCTCCCTTGCGATCTGACCTGCCGGTCGGGCCTGGGGCTGCAGTTCTCGAGCGGGCTCGCGCTGCACTTGAGCCGCACGACCCGCGACTGGACTCCGGCCAGCCAGAGCCTGCAGCTCGGCGGCCAGCGGAGGGCGCCCCAGCTCCGCACACCGCGAGCCCAGGCCAGCACCGGTCTGGCACGGCCGGCCGGGGCCTGGCGTGCCTGCGGAACCTGGAGTGGGGGGAGCGGGGGTGGGCAGAGCAGCGAGGACATCTCGGTGCCCCCTCACCACCTGTCACCCACCATCCCGTTCGCTGCTCAGGGTCAGTTGGCTCCGGACAAGCGGGGCATCGGCCCGGGTCCGCGGTCCCCGGAGCCTCCTGGGGCTTAGGGGCAGCCCAGCCGGGGCCACAGGCGCCCATCCTGCCGGCTGCGCAAACCCCCTGGAGCGCCTCAGCCCCGTCTTTTCGCCCTACCGAGGCCCGCCCTGCCCCCACGCCGCGGGCCCAGCACAGGACCTTCCTGGGAGAGCAGACGAGCGACAGCCAGGCACACGGACAGGCACTCGCATGCACCCACGCCAGGTGAGACAGAGGCAGAAAGAGTCGAGGGTTCAGAGAGAGACTGGAAGACAGCGTGTGGGCAGGGGGGGCCTCGGGCAGGATGCCGGGCAGCTGCAGAGACCACCCGGCCCTGAGCAGCCAAAGCGATGGGGGCGGGGGGAGGCCACTGAGCAGCGGCGGGCCTGGAGAGGCCCAGGGTGGGAGGACACCTGAGATCTCCGCGCTCCGCGCCCCGCCCCCCTCCCCCCAACCCCCTGCACGCATGCCACGCCGGGGCGCTCTGACACTACCTTCTCTGGAGTTTTGTCACTTGAATTTCTCTCCCTCTGCTCAACTGAGTGATGACAGTGTATTGAACAGCTAGGTCATTTCCAAATAAATTAAGCTTAGTGTTTCACAGGACACCCGGACATGTATGGAGAGACCAGCACGGATGCATGGACACCAACCTTGGTAACTGGACAACCAATGGGAAATTACTGTCTGACTCAGGAGAGAGAAAGAAACCCGAACAGATGGAATGAAATGAACAGAAACACAGGCTTTGCAACTCACACCCTAATTCAATTACCAGAAAAAAAATAACACTATAACCATTTTAGAAAAACAATAGACCTCTCCATGACCTTTGGTCGGGTGAGGAGTTCAAACACACAGCAAAAAAAGCCAACTTTTCCAAGTCGTGAATATGTTAGTTCACACATTGACTTTTACATTGAAATGTGTAACAAATAAACTTAAAATCATTGACTCAATACATAAGCATGGAAGTATTTTAAATATAAAATATGTTCTATAGTATTCAGGAAGCACTTGGCACATCTCTAAGTGTATCAGACCCAAAACTGGAACGTAGTGGAAGAGTCAGGATAGTCTAAAAATGAATCCCTAACTAAAAGGAACACACAGGATTACTGTAGATAAAAAAGGTTAAAGAAGAGAAGCTAGAAATCAGTCAATAAATGTCTTAGGGGTTAGCTCAGAGAGACTAGCCTCTGCGTGACTCTTTAAATTTTTCATGTTTGCAGCTTCCAAATTTTCCATTTTGAGAATAATACTTTCGACTCCAAACCAGAGTGACTTGGGGACACAAAGGTAGAAGTCGATAATTTTCTTTGCCTATGTCTGAATATTTACAGTCAGAGGTAGAAAAGGAGGAGTCTGTCCCTTGTCTAGATGATGTCAATCCCTAGGTGTGGGATGTCTCCAGCCCTGGTTTAGCCATAAATGTTCCAGCAGTAAAGATTTCTCTGAGACCAAATGCTCCCTAGCCCTGGAAAAGACAATATCCCTTAAAACCAGTAGCTCTTGAGGGTCTTAAATCATTAGTTAACAAATACCAAGATACTGGAACTCGAATCAGCTGTGAGTCCCCCTGCAACACCCCAATCTTGCCGTTCAAAAACCAGATGGATCTTACCGATTCGTCCAGGATCTAAGATCTGTTAATGAAGCTGTGGTTCCAATCCACCCCATAGTCCGAAACCCATATACCCTCTATCCGAAGTCCCAGGAAATGCCAAGTACTTCTCAGTCTTGGACCTTCAAGGTGCTTTCTTTTGCATTCCTCTCCATCCTGAATCCCAAAAACTCTTTGCTTTTGAGTGGCGGGACTTGGAAACAAGAGAGACCATACAACTCTCGACTGGACTCGACTACCCCAAGGGTTTAGGGACAGCCCTCATATCTTCGGGACTTCCTTGGGGAGAGAAGTAAGGGAATTAACTTTAACAAACAGTAGTCTAATACAGTATGTGGATGACTTGCTCATAGCTAGGCCAGATTTTACCAGCTCTCAAATGGACACTATTTAAAACGCTAACTTTCCTGTATGAAAAGGGTTATCGAGTATCCCCCAAGTAGGCTCAGATTAGCTTAACCCAAGTAAAATACCTTGGATTTATAATTACGGAGAGAAAAAGAATGCCTGACCCCGAGGGGAGATCCCTCATCTTAAATACCCCGTACCCCCAAACAAAACAACAGCTTAGGGGATTTTTAGGAAGGACCGGGTTTTGAAGGATCTGGGTTCCTAATTATAGCAATCTGGCCAGACCCCTATATACAAATTTAAGGGGGAAAGAGGAAGAGCCACTCGACTGTCATGAGACCTGCAAGGTGGCCTTTAATGCCCTAAAAGAGTCCATCACTACAGCCCCAGCTTTAGGCCTCCCCAACCTGGAGAAGCCTTTTAGACTCTATGTTTCTGGAAGGACAGGAACTGCTCTTGGGGTGTTAGAGCAGATGATGGGGCCCGTATTATAACCTGTGGCTTATTTCTCAAAATAACTAGATGACGTGGCCAGAGGGTGGCCCACTTGCCTCCGGGCAGTAGCAGCCACCGCTCTTATGGTTAAGGAGGCATCTAAGCTGACCCTGGGTCAGCCCACCACAGTGTATACGCCTCACCGGGTGCAAGCAGTCTTGGAAACGAAAGGGGACAGGTGGATGACAGGGGGAAGGATCACCCAATACCAAGCCCTCCTCCTTGACACTCCAGAAATAAAGTTGAGGGTCTGCCAGGCTTTAAATCCAGCAACCTTACTGCCAGATCCCCCTACCTCCCCTCTGGATCACCAATGCATACAAATCACAGACGAGTTATACTCTTCTCGCCGGGTCCTATCAGAGACACCTTTATCTGACCCAGAGGAAAACTGGCACACAGATGGCAGCAGTTTTGTAGAAAAGGGAGAGAGGAAAGCAGGATATGCTGTAGTGAGCCTGGAAGAAACTAAGGAAAGTGGGTCTCTTCCCCCAGACACCTCAGCCCAGAAAGCTGAACTTTTTGCCCTGACAAGAGCTTTGGAGTTAGGAGAAGGAAAGAGGATTAATGTGTGTATGGACTCTAAGTATGCTTTCCTCATTCTGCATGCCCGTGCAGCAATTTGGAAAGAAAGAGGGATGCTCAGTGCCCGAAGCTCTGCTATTAAACACAAAGAGCTCATTCTCAGGCTCCTGGAGGCAGTCAAACTTCTTGCAAAATTAGCTGTCATCCACTGCAAGAGTCACCAAAAGGGGCAAGAGAAAGAGGCTCAGGGAAATAGGAAAGCTGATCAAGAGGCAGGATGAGCTGCCGGGGAAGCTACCTCTGCCACTGCTATCTGCCCCCTTTTCCCCAAGGAAACCCTGACTCCAGATTTTACCCCAGGGAGACATTCCCGATATGCTGAGCGGGGCTGGGAGATTGGGTCACATGGGTGGTTTCAGCCTGATCAGGCCCAAATAATACTCCCTGATTCTCAGGTTGAAAACATTACTAACTCCTTACATAAGAGCGCCAATTTTGGAAAAGATAATCTAGAAATCTTGCTTTAGCCTATTCTCTTCCATCCGCAGTTAGCTAAGGTTGTTAAACAGGTCACACAAAATTGTGACACATGTCTAAAAAATAACCCAAAAACCAGACCTCCTCTAATTACCCCTGTCCATCATCGGGGATCATACCCAGGAGTGGACTGGCAAGTAGAATTTACAGCCATGCCCAAGACCCAAGGGTTTTCTTACTTGCTAGTCTTTATTGACACATTATCAGGAAGGATCGAAGCGTTCCCTACTGAGACTGAGAGAGCTACAGAAGTCTGTAAAGCTCTGCTGAAGGAGATAGTGCCTAGGTTTGGGCTGCCTCGGTCACTTCAGATTGACAACGGGCCCTCACTTATAGCCACGATACCCCAGAACCTAGCCGCATGCTTAGGCATAAAATACCAGCTCCGCTCATCCTGGAGGCCTCAAGCTTCAGGAAAAGTAGAGAGAGCCAACCAGACTCTTAAAAGGGCTCTGGCTAAGCTATGTCAGAAACACATAATAAGTGGACACATATGCTGCCCATAGCCCTCATGAGGCTACGGACATCCCCCAAACAGCCACTAATGTTAAGTCCTTATGAAATGCTGTATGGACGACCATTCTTAACTTCTGATGTGTTTCTTGACGATGATGCCAATACACTCTTAAAACATATAATTGACCTGGGAAGGTTTCAGCAAGAACTCCAACGGTATGGAGAACAAACCACAGGAAGACTTGAAAAATCCCCAGGTAAAGCCAGGGGATCAAGTATCAGTAAAGACCTGGCAAGAAAAAGGGAGTCCAAACCAGCTGTCTGATAAATGGACAGGGCCATATCAGGTTGTTCTAGTGACTTCAAGTGCTGTAAAAGTGAAGAGTCTATCTGCCTGGGTCCACAATTCTAGAATAAAACCCTATGGCCTACAGGAGGGGGAGACAGAAACTGAGACTCCAAAGCCAGAGGACAGCTATTCCTGTGAACCTGTTGAAGATCTCAGGCTCTTGTTCAAGCAGAACCCCATCAATCCTGCCTCAGATAAGTAAAATGCATCATATGATGTTCTTCCTCTTTCTAATCATATCTCCCTCTATGGCTATTGATTTCTCCCTAAACGAGGCATGTTCACTTGGAAACCACACTGCTTCTCAACTGAACCTAAGCAGCCCGGGCTGCATCTGCATTAATGACAAAGGTTGGGGGTAAGTCCAACCCATCCCAGGTTATCACTATCAAAGACCCACCCTTCCAGCCGAGCTATGGGCTGTTACTCAGCGCCCCCATGTGGTCGTAATATGGCCTTTTGGGGAAAGGGGGAAAAAAAACTTCATGTCTTGGTACCAGCAACAACTGTCTCTATTTACCCCTTGGATGACATCTGCTATCCCACCTGAGCCCTTATTTTCTCTCATGACTAACATCACCCAAGTGACCTTCCCTATCTCTGTAAAAAGCCACTCCCTAACAGGGGTGTCAGTGAGAAATCTAGACGACTCACAATGTGGGGTGACCGTCACTGTTGAAACTGATGGGAAAAACCGGGACAGGCCCTGCAGCTGGGAGACCAGCCGACGCCACCCCCGGCCAGCACGCGCCTGGCCCGGCCCGGGGCGCTTCCCGGACCCCGAGCGGCCTGGCGAGGCTGCGGGAGCTCTGGCGGGGGTTTTGGAGGGGGGTGGCTTGAGCGGGGAAGACGTCTCGGTGCCCCCCACCCCCCGCCCCCCACCATCCCGTTCGCTGCTCAGGGTCACGTGGCTCCGGACGAGCGGGGCGTCGGCCAGGGGCCGCGGTCCCCGGAGCCTCCTGCTGGCTTAGGGGCAGCCCAGCCGGGGCCCAGGCGCCCATCCTGCCGGCTGTGCAAACACCCTGGAGTGCCTCAGCCCCGCCCTGTCCCCAAACCGAGGCCCTCCCTGCCCCCACGCCACTGGCCCAGCACAGGACCTTCCTGAGAGAGCGGACGAGCGACAGCCAGGCACACGGACAGGCACTCGCACACACCCACGCCAGGTGAGACAGAGGCAGAAAGAGTCGAGGGTTCAGAGAGAGACTGGAAGACAGCGTGTGGGCAGGGGGGGCCTCGGGGAGGATGCCGGGCAGCTACAGAGACCACCCGGCCCTGAGCAGCCAAAGCGATGGGGGCGGGGGGAGGCCACTGAGCAGCGGCGGGCCTGGAGAGGCCCAGGGTGGGAGGACACCTGAGATCTCCGCGCTCCGCGCCCCGCCCCCCTCCACCCAACGCCCTGCACGCATGCCACGCCGGGGCGCTCTGACACTAGCTTCTCTGGAGTTTTGTCACTTGAATTTCTCTCCCTCTGCTCAACTGAGTGATGACAGTGTATTGAACAGCTAGGTCATTTCCAAATAAATTAAGCTTAGTGTTTCACAGGACACCCGGACCTGTATGGAGAGACCAGCACGGATGCATGGACACCAACCTTGGTAACTGGACAACCAATGGGAAATTACTGTCTGACTCAGGAGAGAGAAAGAAACCCGAACAGATGGAATGAAATGAACAGAAACACAAGCTTTGCAACTCACACCCTAATTCAATTACCAGAAAATAAACAACACTATAACCATTTTAGAAAAACAATAGACCTCTCCATGACCTTTGGTCGGGTGAGGAGTTCAAACACACAGCAAGAAAAAGCCAACTTTTCCAAGTCGTGAATATGTTAGTTCACACATTGACTTTTACATTGAAATGTGTAACAAATAAACTTAAAATCATTGACTCACTACATACGCATGGAAGTATTTTAAATATAAAATATGTTCTATAGTATTCAGGAAGCACTTGGCATATCTCTAAGTGTATCAGACCCAAAACTGGAACGTAGTGGAAGAGTCAGGATAGTCTAAAAATGAATCCCTAACTAAAAAGAACAGACAGGATTACTCTAGATAAAAAAGTTTAAAGAAGAGAAGCTAGAAATCAGTCAATAAATGTCTTAGGGGTTAGCTTAGAGTGACTAGCCTCTGCGTGACTCTTTAAATTTTTCATGTTTGCAGCTTCCAAATTTTCCATTTTGAGAATAATACTTTCGCCTCCAACCCAGAGTGACTTGGGGACACAAAGGTAGAAGTCGATAATTTTCTTTGCCTATGTCTGAATATTTACAGTCAGAGGTAGAAAAGGAGAAGTCTGTCCCTTGTCTAGATGATGTCAATCCCCAGGTGTGGGATGTCTCCAGCCCTGGTTTAGCCATAAATGTTCCACCAGTAAAGACTTCTCTGAGACCAAATGCTCCCTAGCCCTGGAAAAGACAATATCCCTTAAAACCAGTAGCTCTTGAGGGTCTTAAACCACTAGTTAACAAATACCGAGATACTGGAACTCGAATCAGCTGTGAGTCCCCCTGAAACACCCCAATCTTGCCCGTTCAAAAACCAGATGGATCTTACCGATTCGTACAGGATCTAAGAGCTGTTAATGAAGCTGTGGTTCCCATCCACCCCATAGTCCCAAACCCATATACCCTCCTATCCCAAGTCCCAGGAAATGCCAAGTACTTCTCCGTCTTGGACCTTCAAGGTGCTTTCTTTTGCATTCCTCTCCATCATGAATCCCAAAAACTCTTTGCTTTTGAGTGGCGGGACTTGGAAACAAGAGAGACCATACAACTCTCGACTGGCCTCGACTACCCCAAGGATTTAGGGACAGCCCTCATACCTTCGGGACTTTCTCGGGGAGAGAACTAAGGGAATTAACTTTAACAAACAGTAGTCTAATAGAGTATGTGGATGACTTGCTCATAGCTAGGCCAGATTTTACCAGCTCTCAAATGGACACTATTTAAAACGCTAACTTTCCTGTATGAAAAGGGTTATATAGTATCCCCCAAGTAGGCTCAGATTAGCTTAACCCAAGTAAAATACCTTGGATTTATAATTACGGAGAGAAAAAGAATTCCTGACCCCGAGGGGAGATCCCTCATCTTAAATACCCCGTACCCCCAAACAAAACAACAGCTTAGGGGATTTTTAGGAAGGACCGGGTTTTGCAGGATCTGGATTCCTAATTATGGCAATCTGGCCAGACCCCTATATGAAAATTTAAGGGGGAAAGAGGAAGAGCCACTCGACTGGCATGAGACCTGCAAGGTGGCCTTTAATGCCCTAAAAGAGTCCATCACTACAGCCCCAGCTTTAGGCCTCCACAACCTGGAGAAGCCTTTTAGACTCTATATTTCTGGAAGGACAGGAACTGCTCTTGGGGTGTTAGAGCAGATGATGGGGCCCGTATTACAACCTGTGGTTTATCTCTCAAAATAACTAGATGAGGTGGCCAGAGGGTGGCCCACTTGCCTCCGGGCAGTAGCAGCCACCGCTCTTATGGTTAAGGAGGCATCTAAGCTGACCCTGGGTCAGCCCACCACAGTGTATACGCCTCACCGGGTGCAAGCAGTCTTGGAAACGAAAGGGGACAGGTGGATGACAGGGGGAAGGATCACCCAATACCAAGCCCTCCTCCTAGACACTCCAGAAATAAAGTTGAGGGTCTGCCAGACTTTAAATCCAGCAACCTTACTGCCAGATCCCCCTACCTCCCCTCTGGATCACCAATGCATACAAATCACAGGCGAGTTATACTCTTCTCGCCGGGACCTATCAGAGACACCTTTATCTGACCCAGAGGAAAACTGGCACACAGATGGCAGCAGTTTTGTAGAAAAGGGAGAGAGGAAAGCAGGATATGCTGTAGTGACCCTGGAAGAAACTAAGGAAAGTGGATCTCTTCCCCCAGACACCTCAGCCCAGAAAGCTGAACTTTTTGCCCTGACAAGAGCTTTGGAGTTAGGAGAAGGAAAGAGGATTAATGTGTGTAAGGACTCTAAGTATGCTTTGCTCATTCTGCATGCCCGTGCAGCAATTTGGAAAGAAAGAGGGATGCTCAGTGCCCGAAGCTCTGTTATTAAACACAAAGAGCTCATTCTCAAGCTCCTGGAGGCAGTGAAACTTCCTGCAAAATTAGCTGTCATCCACTGCAAGAGTCACCAAAAGGGGCAAGAAAAAGAGGCTCAGGGAAATAGGAAAGCTGATCAAGAGGCACGACGAGCTGCCGGGGAAGCTACCTCTGCCACTGCTATCTGCCCTCTTTTCCCCAAGGAAACCCTGACTCCAGATTTTACACCAGGGGGACATTCCCGATATGCTGAGCGGGGCTGGGAGATTGGGTCACATGGGTGGTTTCAGCCTGATCAGGCCCAAATAATACTCCCTGATTCTTAGGTTTAAACATTACTAACTCCTTACATAAGAGTGACCATTTTGGAAAAGATAATCTAGAAATCTTGCTTAAGCCTATTCTCTCCCATCCCCAGTTAGCTAAGGTTGTTAAACAGGTCACACAAAATTGTGACACCTGTCTAAAAAATAACCCAAAAACCAGACCTCCTCTAATTACATCTGTCCATCATCGGGAATCATACCCAGGAGCGGACTGGCAATGCCGCTCCGCATTTAGAATTTACAGCCATGCCCAAGACCCAAGGGTTTTCTTACTTGCTAGTCTTTATTGACACATTCACAGGATGGATCGAAGCGTTCCCTACTGAGACAGAGAGAGCTACAGAAGTCTGTAAAGCTCTGCTGAAGGAGATAGTGCCTAGGTTTGGGCTGCCTCGGTCACTTCAGAGTGACAACGGGCCCTCACTTACAGCCACGATACCCCAGAACCTAGCCGCATGCTTAGGCATAAAATACCAGCTCTGCTCATCCTGGAGGCCTCAAGCTTCAGGAAAGGTAGAGAGAGCCAACCAGACTCTTAAAAGGGCTCTGGCTAAGCTATGTCAGAAACACATAATAAGTGGACACATATGCTGCCCATAGCCCTCATGAGGCTACGGACATCCCCCAAACGGCCACTAATGTTAAGTCCTTATGAAATGATGTATGGACGACCATTCTTAACTTCTGATTTGTTTCTTGACGAGGATGCCAATACACTCTTAAAACATATAATTGACCTGGGAAGGTTTCAGCAAGAACTACAACGGTATGGAGAACAAACCACAGGAAGACTTGAAAAATCCCCAGGTAAAGCCAGGGGATCAAGTATCAGTAAAGACCTGGCAAGAAAAAGGGAGTCCAAACCAGCTGTCCGAGAAATGGACAGGGCCATATCAGGTTGTTCTAGTGACTTCAACTGCTGTAAAAGTGAAGGGTCTATCTGCCTGGGTCCACAATTCTAGAATAAAACCCTATGGCCTACAGGAGGGGGAGACAGAAACTGAGACTCCAAAGCCAGAGGACAGCTATTCCTGTGAACCTGTTGAAGATCTCAGGCTCTTTTTCAAGCAGAACCCCATCAATCCTACCTCAGATAAGTAAAATGCATCATATGATGTTCTTCCTCTTTCTAATCATATCTCCCTGTATGGCTATTGATCTCTCCCTAAACGAGGCATGTTCACTTGCAAACCACACTGCTTCTCAACTGAACCTAAGCAGCCCGGGCTGCATCTGCATTAATGACAAAGGTTGGGGGTATGTCCAACCCATCCCAGGGTATCACTATCAAAGGCCCACCCTTCCAGCCGAGCTATGGGCTGTTACTCAGCGCCCCCATGTGGTCGTAATATGCCCTTTTGGGAAAAGGGGAAAAAAAACTTCATGTCTTGGTACCAGCAACAACTGTCTCTATTTACCCCCTGGATGACATCTGCAATCCCACCTGAGCCCTTATTTTCTCTCATGACTAACATCCCCCAAGTGACCTTCCATATCTCTCTAAAAAGCCACTCCCTAACAGGGGTGTCAGTGAGAAATCTAGACGTCTCACAATGTGGGGTGACCGTCACTGTTGAAACTGATGGGGAAAACCGGGTCAGGCCCTGCAGCTGGGAGACCAGCTGACGCCACCCCCGGCCAGAACGCGCCTGGCCCGGCCCGGGGCGCTTCCCGGTCGCTGAGTGGCCTGGCGAGGCTGCGGGAGCTCTGGCGGGGGTTGGGGAAGGGGGTGGCTTGAGCGGGGAGAACATATCGGTGCCTCCCCACCCCCCGCCCCACACCATCCCGTTCGCTGCTCAGGGTCACGTGGCTCCGGACGAGCGGGGCGTCGGCCCGGGGCCGCGGTCCCCGGAGCCTCCTGCGGGCTTAGGGGCAGCCCAGCCGGGGCCCCAGGCGCCCATCCTGCTGGCTGTGCAAACCCCCTGGAGTGCCTCAGCCCCGCCCTGTCCCCAAACCGAGGCCCGCCCTGCCCCCACGCCACGGGCCCATCACAGGACCTTCCTGAGAGAGCGGACGAGCGACAGCCAGGCACTCGGACAGGCACTCGCACGCACCCACGCCAGGTGAGACAGAGGCAGAAAGAGTCGAGGGTTCAGAGAGAGACTGGAAAACAGCGTGTGGGCAGGGGTGGCCTCCGGCAGGATGCCGGGCAGCTGCAGAGACCACCCGGCCCTGAGCAGCCAAAGCGATGGGGGCGGGGGGAGGCCACTGAGCAGCGGCGGGCCTGGAGAGGCCCAGGGTGGGAGGACACCTGAGATCTCCGCGCTCCGCGGCCCGCCCCCCTCCCTCCATCGCACTGCACGCATGCCACGCCGGGGCGCTCTGACACTAGCTTCTCTGGAGTTTTGTCACTTGAATTTCTCTCCCTCTGCTCAACTGAGTGATGACAGTGTATTGAACAGCTAGGTCATTTCCAAATAAATTAAGCTTAGTGTTTCACAGGACACCCGGACATGTATGGAGAGACCAGCACGGATGCATGGACACCAATCATGGTAACTGGACAACCAATGGGAAATTACTGTCTGACTCAGGAGAGAGAAAGGAACCCGAACAGATGGAATGAAATGAACAGAAACACAAGCTTTGCAACTCACACCCTAATTCAATTACCAGAAAATAAACAACACTATAACCATTTTAGAAAAACAATAGACCTCTCCATGACCTTTGGTCGGGTGAGGAGTTCAAACACACAGCAAAAAAAGCCAACTTTTCCAAGTCGTGAATATGTTAGTTCACACCTTGATTTTTACATTGAAATGTGTAACAAATAAACTTAAAATCATTGACTCACTACATAAGCATGGAAGTATTTTAAATATAAAATATGTTCTATAGTATTCAGGAAGCACTTGGCACATCTCTAAGTGTATCAGACTCAAAACTGGAACGTAGTGGAAGAGCCAGGATAGTCTAAAAATGAATCCCTAACTAAAAGGAACACACAGGATTACTGTAGATAAAAAAGGTTAAAGAAGAGAAGCTAGAAATCAGTCAATAAATGTCTTAGGGGTTAGCTTAGAGTGACTAGCCTCTGCGTGACTCTTTAAATTTTTCATGTTTGCAGCTTCCAAATTTTCCATTTTGAGAATAATACTTTCGCCTCCAAACCAGAGTGACTTGGGGACACAAAGGTAGAAGTCGATAATTTTCTTTGCCTATGTCTGAATATTTACAGTCAGAGGTAGAAAAGGAGGAGTCTGTCCCTTGTCTAGATGATGTCAATCCCCAGGTGTGGGATGTCTCCAGCCCTGGTTTAGCCATAAATGTTCCACCAGTAAAGATTTCTCTGAGACCAAATGCTCCCTAGCCCTGGAAAAGACAATATCCCTTAAAACCAGTAGCTCTTGAGGGTCTTAAACCATTAGTTAACAAATACCGAGATACTGGAACTCGAATCAGCTGTGAGTCCCCCTGAAACACCCCAATCTTGCCCGTTCAAAAACCAGATGGATCTTACCGATTCGTCCAGGATCTAAGAGCTGTTAATGAAGCTGTGGTTCCCATCCACCCCATAGTCCCAAACCCATATACCCTCCTATCCCAAGTCCCAGGAAATGCCAAGTACTTCTCAGTCTTGGACCTTCAAGGTGCTTTCTTTTGCATGCCTCTCCATCCTGATTCCCAAAAACTCTTTGCTTTTGAGTGGCGGGACTTGGAAACAAGAGAGACCATACAACTCTCGACTGGACTCGACTACCCCAACGGTTTAGGGACAGCCCTCATATCTTCGGGACTTCCTCGGGGAGAGAACTAAGGGAATTAACTTTAATAAACAGTAGTCTAATACAGTATGTGGATGACTTGCTCATAGCTAGGCCAGATTTTACCAGCTCTCAAATGGACATTATTTAAAACGCTAACTTTCCTGTATGAAAAGGGTTATCGAGTATCCCCCAAGTAGGCTCAGATTAGCTTAACCCAAGTAAAATACCTTGGATTTATAATTACGGAGAGAAAAAGAATTCCTGACCCCGAGGGGAGATCCCTCATCTTAAATACCCCGTACCCCCAAACAAAACAACAGCTTAGGGGATTTTTAGGAAGGACCGGGTTTTGCAGGATCTGGATTCCTAATTATGGCAATCTGGCCAGACCCCTATATGAAAATTTAAGGGGGAAAGAGGAAGAGCCACTCGACTGGCATGAGACCTGCAAGGTGGCCTTTAATGCCCTAAAAGAGTCCATCACTACAGCCCCAGCTTTAGGCTTCCCCAACCTGGAGAAGCCTTTTAGACTCTATGTTTCTGGAAGGACAGGAACTGCTCTTGGGGTGTTAGAGCAGATAATGGGGCCCGTATTACAACCTGTGGCTTATCTCTCAAAATAACTAGATGAGGTGGCCAGAGGGTGGCCCACTTGCCTCCGGGCAGTAGCAGCCACCGCTCTTATGGTTAAGGAGGCATCTAAGCTGACCCTGGGTCAGCCCACCACAGTGTATACGCCTCACCGGGTGCAAGCAGTCTTGGAAACGAAAGGGGACAGGTGGATGACAGGGGGAAGGATCACCCAATACAAAGCCCTCCTCCTTGACACTCCAGAAATAAAGTTGAGGGTCTGCCAGACTTTAAATCCAGCAACCTTACTGCCAGATCCCCCTACCTCCCCTCTGGATCACCAATGCATACAAATCACAGACGAGTTATACTCTTCTCGCCGGGACCTATCAGAGACACCTTTATCTGACCCAGAGGAAAACTGGCACACAGATGGCAGCAGTTTTGTAGAAAAGGGAGAGAGGAAAGCAGGATATGCTGTAGTGAGCCTGGAAGAAACTAAGGAAAGTGGGTCTCTTCCCCCAGACACCTCAGCCCAGAAAGCTGAACTTTTTGCCCTGACAAGAGCTTTGGAGTTAGGAGAAGGAAAGAGGATTAATGTGTGTATGGACTCTAAGTATGCTTTCCTCATTCTGCATGCCCGTGCAGCAATTTGGAAAGAAAGAGGGATGCTCAGTGCCCAAAGCTCTGCTATTAAACACAAAGAGCTCATTCTCAGGCTCCTGGAGGCAGTCAAACTTCCTGCAAAATTAGCTGTCATCCACTGCAAGAGTCACCAAAAGGGGCAAGAAAAAGAAGCTCAGGGAAATAGGAAAGCTGATCAAGAGGCAGGACGAGCTGCCGGGGAAGCTACCTCTTCCACTGCTATCTGACCCCTTTTCCCCTAGGAAACCCTGACTCCAGATTTTACCCCAGGGGGACATTCCCGATATGCTGAGCGGGCCTGGGAGATTGGGTCACATGGGTGGTTTCAGCCTGATCAGGCCCGAATAATACTCCCTGATTCTCAGGTTTAAAACATTACTAACTCCTTACATAAGAGCGCCCATTTTGGAAAAGATAATCTAGAAATCTTGCTTAAGCCTATTCTCTCCCATCCCCAGTTAGCTAAGGTTGATAAACAGGTCACACAAAATTGTGACACCTGTCTAAAAAATAACCCAAAAACCAGACCTCCTCTAATTACACCTGTCCATCATCGGGGATCATACCCAGGAGCGGACTGGCAAGTAGAATTTACAGCCATGCCCAAGACCCAAGGGTTTTCTTACTTGCTAGTCTTTATTGACACATTCACAGGATGGATCGAAGCGTTCCCTACTGAGACTGAGAGAGCGACAGAAGTCTGTAAAGCTCTGCTGAAGGAGATAGTGCCTAGGTTTGGGCTGCCTCGGTCACTTTAGAGTGACAACGGGCCCTCACTTACAGCCACGATACCCCAGAACCTAGCCGCATGCTTAGGCATAAAATACCAGCTCCGCTCATCCTGGAGGCCTCAAGCTTCAGGAAATGTAAAGAGAGCCAACCAGACTCTTAAAAGGGCTCTGGCTAAGCTATGTCAGAAACACATAATAAGTGGACACATATGCTGCCCATAGCCCTCATGAGGCTACGGACATCCCCCAAACGGCCACTATTGTTAAGTCCTTATGAAATGATGTATGGACGACCATTCTTAACTTCTGATTTGTTTCTTGACGAGGATGCCAATACACTCTTAAAACATATAATTGACCTGGGAAGGTTTCCGCAAGAACTCCAACGGTATGGAGAACAAACCACAGGAAGACTTGAAAAATCCCCAGGTAAAGCCAGGGGATCAAGTATCAGTAAAGACCTGGCAAGAAAAAGGGAGTCCAAACCAGCTGTCTGATAAATGGACAGGGCCATATCAGGTTGTTCTAGTGACTTCAAGTGCTGTAAAAGTGAAGAGTCTATCTGCCTGGGTCCACAATTCTAGAATAAAACCCTATGGCCTACAGGAGGGGGAGACAGAAACTGAGACTCCAAAGCCAGAGGACAGCTATTCCTGTGAACCTGTTGAAGATCTCAGGCTCTTGTTCAAGCAGAACCCCATCAATCCTGCCTCAGATAAGTAAAATGCATCATATGATGTTCTTCCTCTTTCTAATCATATCTCCCTGTATGGCTATTGATCTCTCCCTAAACGAGGCATGTTCACTTGCAAACCACACTGCTTCTCAACTCAACCTAAGCAGCCCGGGCTGCATCTGCATAAATGACAAAGTTTGGGGGTATGTCCAACCCATCCCAGGGTATCACTATCAAAGGCCCACCCTTCCAGCCGAGCTATGGGCTGTTACTCAGCGCTCCCATATGGTCGTAATATGGCCTTTTCGGGAAAGGGGGGAAAAATCTTCATGTCTTGGTACCAGCAACAACTGTCTCTATTTACCCCTTGGATGACATCTGCTATCCCAACTGAGCCCTTATTTTCTCTCATGACTAACATCCCCCAAGTGACCTTCCCTATCTCTCTAAAAAGCCACTCCCTAACAGGGGTGTCAGTGAGAAATCTAGACGACTCACAATGTGGGGTGACCGTCACTGTTGAAACTGATGGGAAAAACCGGGACAGGCCCTGCAGCTGGGAGACCAGCCGACGCCACCCCCGGCCAGCAGCCGCCTGGCCCGGCCCGGGCCGCTTCCCGCACCCCGAGCGGCCTGGCGAGTCTGCGGGAGCTCTGGCGGGGGTTGGGGAGGGGGGTGGCTTGAGCGGGGAGGACGTCTCGGTGCCCCCCCACCCCCCGACCCCACCATCCCGTTCGCTGCTCAGGGTCACGTGGCTCCGGACGAGCGGGGCGTCGGCCCGGGGCTGAGGTCCCCGGAGCCTCCTGCGGGCTTAGGGGCAGCCCAGCCGGGGCCCCAGGCGCCCATCCTGCCGGCTGTGCAAACCCCCTGGAGTGCCTCAGCCCCGCCCTGTCCCCAAACCGAGGCCGGCCTTGCCCCCACGCCACGGGCCCAGCACAGGACCTTCCTGAGATAGCTGACGACCGACAGCCAGGCACACGGACAGGCACTCGCACGCACCCACGTCAGGTGAAACAGAGGCAGAAAGAGATGAGGGTTCAGAGAGACACCGGAAGACAGCGTGTGGGCAGGGGGGCTTCGGGCAGGATGCCGGGTAGCTTCAGAGACCACCCGGCCCTGAGCAGCAAACGCGATGGGGGCGGGGGGAGGCTGCCGAGCAGAGGCAGGCCTGCAGAGGCCCAGGTTGGGAGGGCACCTGAGATATCCGCGGTCCGCGCCCCTCCCAACCCAACCCCCTGAAAGCACGCCCCTCTCCGACGAAACCTTCTCCGGAGTTTGATCACCCGAATTTCTATCCTTGTGCTCAACTGAGTGATGACAGTATATTGCACAGCTAGGTCATTTCCAAATAAATTAAGCTTAGTGTTTCACAGGACACCCGGACATGAATGCAGAGACCAGCACGGATGCATGGACACCAACCTTGGTAACTGGACAACCAATGGGAAATTACTGTCTGACTCAGGAGAGAGAAAGAAACCCGAACAGATGGAAAAATTGAACAGAAACACAAACTTTGCAACTCACACCCCAATTCAATTACCGAAAAAACAACAACACTATAACCATTTTAGAAAAACAATAGACCTCTCCATGACCTTTGGTCCCGTGAGGAATTCTTACACACAACAAAAAAAGCCACCTTTTCCAAATCGAGAATATGTTAGTTCACACATTGATTTTACATTGAAATGTGTAACAAATAAACTTAAAATCATTGACTCACTACATACCCATGGAAGTATTTTAAACATAAAATATGTTCTATAGTATTCAGGAAGCACTTGGCACATCTGTAAGTGTATCAGACCCCAAACTGGAACTTAATGGAAGAGTCAGGATAGTCTAAAAATGAATCCCTAACTAAAAGGAATACACAGGATTACGTAGATCAAAAAGGTTAAAGAAGAGAAACTAGAAATCAGTCAATAAATGTTTTAGGGTTTAGCCTAGAGTGACTAGCCTCTGCGTTACTTTTTAAATTTTTCATGTTTGCATCTTCCAAATTTTCCATGCTGAGAATAATACTTTCATATCAGTTTCGAGATCAGTCTCACACTAAAGACAGTAAGAGTGGAATAAGAAATAAGAAATGCTTGGGGTGGGGGGAAGAAATGCTTGAACTAAAGGTGGTACTGATGAAATTATTTGCAGGGCAGCCAAGGAGTCACAGATGTAGAGAACAGACTTATGGACACGGGCAGGGGAAGGAAGGAGAGGGTGAGATGAATGCAGAGGAACATGGAAACATAGTACCATACGTTAAAAGAGATGCCAATGCAATTTGCTGTATGACTCAGGGGACTCAAACAGGGGCTCTGCAACAAGCTAGAGGGGTGGAATGGGGAGGAGGAGACGGGAGAGATGTTCAGGAGGGAGGAGACCTATGTAAACCTGTGGCTCATTCACGTTGATGTTTGGCAACAAAATTCTGTAAAGCAACTATCCTTTAATTGAAAGAAAAAGTCATGTTTGGACTTACCAAACAAGGTCTTGTGTACTTCTAGCATGGCCTTCTGTTTCGTGCTGCCATCCTTAATTCATTCTTCCATATCATTAAACAGACTAGTCAAGTTTTTCCCAAAAACATCTTGAGCTCCTGCATCATGCTGATCAACTGCCTTCTCTCGATCCAGTATAGAATGGAGACCAAAGAAACCTTTTGTCGTTTCTTCAAGTGATTGAAGCCACTCTATGTGATTTTAAAAAATAAATGTGGATAAGACGGATATGACCAAAGCAATCTAATGACAATATCTGTGCTTCATTAAAGACTTCTGCAGAGAACTAGTAAATTTATTGTATAGTATCAGAAGAATTTTTTAAATCCACACCAACATTTCTTTCGCGTCCGCTAGCCATCTAGACAAGGAAAACTGATTTTACCAATCAATGTCCCTAGTTCTGCTCCCTCACCGATTTTTACGCAATGTGTGTTACTCAGGCAGGAGACCCTGGTTCAATTCCTGGGTCAGGAAGATCCGCTGGAGAAGGGATAGTCTACCCACTCCAGGATTAGTGGGCTTCCCTTTTGGCTCAGTTGGTAAAGAATCATTCCTCTGTACCAAGAGTAGCTCAACTACTCTCAAAGCAAATACAGGACAGTAGTAACGATGCAGGACAAAGCTGATTCTGTACATTTATACTACTCGCTCATGAGCTTGACAGAGGTTCTAGATCTGTTAACACATTCTTTTTTTTTAAGTGATATCCGAATGTGCAGGTGAAAGTGGCTCAGGTCGTGCCTGACTCTTTGCGGCCCCAAGGACTACACAGTCCATGGAATTCTCTAGGCCAGAATACTGGAGTGGGTAGCCTATCCCTTCTCCAGGGGATCTTCCCGACCCAGGACTCAAAGCGGGGTCTCCTGCGTTGCAGGCAGATTCTTTAGCAACTGAGCTAGTAGGGCTTCCCTGGTGGCTCAGTTGCGAAAGAATATCTGCATAACTGTCTATCGATTTGGAATTAGCAATCTGTCTGTGAGCAGGGCCGGTCATAAGCAGCTTCTGTGAGAAAACAGAAGCATGTCTGCCTGACTTGCTTCTCTGGGGAGCTTTCACTGTTCTTGCGCTAGTGCACATGGCAAGTTTCTAAGTGAGAAAGTAATGGCTATTATCACAGCTGGCCACTGAGGTACTTAATGGCAGAGGCAATCCCAGCTCTGCCAAGCAGTAGCCATCACGAAATCAGCTATTGTCATTGTAGCCAAGTTCCGTGAATTTGTGGTGTTATTTGCTGTGTTCTTCAAGAAGATGCCTTCGCCCTGCCAGTAAGACATATTTCCATAACACACAGCCATGCACTCAATCGATGTGCATCCTCCAGTAAATCCCAGCCCCGATGTCCTAGAGGAGCCTCTCTGCCCATTGTCATAAGCCAGTCTAATTTTGTGTGAGACTGTTAAAACTCAGTGTCTTTATTACGCTTGTGCTTCTGACGGGAGGTCTGAGAAGGCACTTCTGAAGGTTTATTCCTACCAGTCGTTGTCATATTTATCGAGTCTTTATTTTATATTTTTTCTTATTTTTTACTTCTACAAGTTTCTTGCTACCAACCCGTCTCCCTCCACCCTCGTGCACACACGGTCAGTCATGGAATCCCGTGGACTTCAGCCCGCCAGACTATTCTGCCCATGGATTTTTCCAGGCAAGAATACTGGAGTGGGTTGCCATTTCCTTCTCCATGTATGGAGTCTTTAAAGATTCCATCACTGAGGTGTTGCTTCTCCAATTGTACATGCCCTTCCTCCCTAAGTGTAGTAGAAGTCATCCCCACTTCCCAACATGTCTGTCTTCCGTCCTCTGGAGTATATATTGCTTGAGCTCACCACAGCGTCAGGATATTCTAGAAACCCTTCTGATTGCAGTCTCTTCGGGAGGTTACAAGTGCTTCAAACCTCAGAATTTTACAAAGCACTTTTTACGACCTCAGCTGAAAGGGAAGTCAACACTCAGTGAAAGTCACAGGCTTCCATGGCCTGGACTTGATTATGGGATGTGCTTTCATAATCATCGTGTTTCCGATACCAACTAAGATGTCACTGAGAAATTTTTTTCTTTCTCATCATTGTATCTTTCATGTTTATTTAGATATATTATGGGTATTCCTACATATCTTCCCTTAGGGATGAGGGTCTGAAGTCAGTAGAACTTACTACAACTGATTTCCAGTTAGCTGTGTTAGGACAGGAAAAAGAATGACCAGCTGCTGGATTCTTAAGATTATGTATGAAAATATGATTCGTTTTACTGTGAGAAGTCATCCAATTCTAACTTTCTGAAATAGGAATTCAGAAAAATCAAAAAAAAATCGCCTAACTACTAGGTGGACTCCCATACAAGTACTGACCAGGCCCGACCCTGCTCAGTTTCCCAAATCACAGGAGAGAGGGCACGTTCAGGGTGGTATGGCCTTAGACCGAGGCAGCTGCCAGGCGCCCCAGGAGCCCCGCGTTGCGCCTCCCTTGCGATCTGACCTGCCGGTCGGGCCTGGGGCTGCAGTTCTCCAGCGGGCGCGCGCTGCACTTGAGCCGCACGACCCGCGACTGGACTCCGGCCGGCCAGAGACTGCAGCTCGGCGGCCAGCGGAGGGCGTCCCCGCTCCGCACACCGCGAGCCCAGGCCAGCACCCGTCTGGCACGGCCGGCCGGGGCCTGGCGTGCCTGCGGAACCTGGGGTGGGGGGAGGGGGGGTGGGCAGAGCAGCGAGGACATCTCGGTGCCCCCTCACACCCTGTCACCCACCATCCCGTTCGCTGCTCAGGGTCAGGTGGCTCCGGACGAGCGGGGCTTCGGTCCGGGTCCGCGGTCCCCGGAGCCTCCTGGGGCTTAGGGGCAGCCCAGCCGCGGCTCCAGGCACCCGTCCTGCCGGCTGTGCAAACCCCCTGGGGTGCCTCAGCCCCGTCTTTTCGCCCTAACGAGGCCCGCCCTGCCGCCACGCCGCGGGCCCAGCACAGGACCTTCCTGGGAGAGCAGGCGAGCGACAGCCAGGGACACGGACAGGCACTCGCATGCACCCACGCCAGGTGAGACAGAGGCAGAAAGAGTCGAGGGTTCAGAGAGAGACTGGAAGACAGCGTGTGGGCAGGGGGGGCCTCGGGCAAGATGCCGGGCAGCTACAGAGACCACCCGGCCCTGAGCAGCCAAAGCGATGGGGGCGGGGGGAGGCCACTGAGCAGCACCTGACCTGGAGAGGCCCAGGGTGGGAGGACACCTGAGACCTCCGCGCTCCGCGCACCGCCCCCTCCCCCCAACCCCCTGCACGCATGCCACGCCGGGGCGCTCTGACACTAGCTTCTCTGGAGTTTTGTTACTTGAATTTCTCTCCCTCTGCTCAAATGAGTGATGACAGTGTATTGACCAGCTAGGTCATTTCCAAATAAATTAAGCTTAGTGTTTCACAGGACACCCGGACATGTATGGAGAGACCAGCACGGATGCATGGACACCAACCTTGGTAACTGGACAACCAATGGAATATTACTGTCTGACTCAGGAGAGAGAAAGAAACCCGAACAGATGGAATGAAATGAACAGAAACACAAGCTTTGCAACTCACACCCTAATTCAATTACCAAAAAATAAACAACACTATAACCATTTTAGAAAAACAATAGACCTCTCCATGACCTTTGGTTGGGTGAGGAGTTCAAACACACAGCAAGAAAAAGCCAACTTTTCCAAGTCGTGAATATGTTAGTTCACACATTGACTTTTACATTGAAATGTGTAACAAATAAACTTAAAATCATTGACTCACTACATAAGCATGGAATTATTTTAAACATAAAATACGTTCTATAGTGTTCAGGAAGCACTTGGCACATCTCTAAGTTTATCAGACTCAAAACTGGAACATAGTGGAAGAGTCAGGATAGTCTAAAAATGAATCCCTAACTAAAAGGAACACACAGGATTACTGTAGATAAAAAAGGTTAAAGAAGAGAAGCTAGATATCAGTCAATGAATGTCTTAGGGGTTAGCTTAGAGTGACTAGCCTCTGCGTGACTCTTTAAATTTTTCATGTTTGCAGCTTCCAAATTTTCCATGGTGAGAATAATACTTTCGCCTCCAAACCAGAGTGACTTGGGGACACAAAGGTAGAAGTCGATAATTTTCTTTGCCTATGTCTGAATATTTACAGTCAGAGGTAGAAAAGGAGGAGTCTGTCCCTTGTCTAGATGATGTCAATCCCCAGGTGTGGGATGTCTCCAGCCCTGGTTTAGCCATAAATGTTCCACCAGTAAAGATTTCTCTGAGACCAAATGCTCCCTAGCCCTGGAAAAGACAATATCCCTTAAAACCAGTAGCTCTTGAGGGTCTTAAACCACTAGTTAACAAATACCGAGATACTGGAACTCGAATCAGCTGTGAGTCCCCCTGAAACACCCCAATCTTGCCCGTTCAAAAACCAGATGGATCTTACCGATTCGTCCAGGATCTAAGAGCTGTTAATGAAGCTGTGGTTCCCATCCACCCCATAGTCCCAAACCCATATACCCTCCTATCCCAAGTCCCAGGAAATGCCAAGTACTTCTCAGTCTTGGACCTTCAAGGTGCTTTCTTTTGCATTCCTCTCCATCCTGAATCCCAAAACTCTTTGCTTTTGAGTGGCGGGACTTGGAAACAAGAGAGACCATACAACTCTCGACTGGACTCGACTACCCCAAGGGTTTAGGGACAGCCCTCATATCTTCGGGACTTCCTCGGGGAGAGAACTAAGGGAATTAACTTTAACAAACAGTAGTCTAATACAGTATGTGGATGACTTGCTCATAGCTAGGCCAGATTTTACCAGCTCTCAAATGGACACTATTTAAAACGTTAACTTTCCTGTATGAAAAGGGTTATCGAGTATCCCCCAAGTAGGCTCAGATTAGCTTAACCCAAGTAAAATACCTTGGATTTATAATTACGGAGAGAAAAGGAATGCCTGACCCCGAGGGGAGATCCCTCATCTTAAATACCCCGTACCCCCAAACAAAACAACAGCTTAGGGGATTTTTATGAAGGACCGGGTTTTGCAGGATCTGGATTCCTAATTATGGCAATCTGGCCAGACCACTATATGAAAATTTAAGGGGGAAAGAGGAAGAGCCACTCGACTGGCATGAGACCTGCAAGGTGGCCTTTAATGCCCTAAAAGAGTCCATCACTACAGCCCCAGCTTTAGGCCTCCCCAACCTGGGGAAGCCTTTTAGACTCTATGTTTCTGGAAGGACAGGAACTGCTCTTGGGGTGTTAGGGCAGATGATGGGGCCCGTATTACAACCTGTGGCTTATCTCTCAAAATAACTAGATGAGGTGGCCAGAGGGTGGCCCACTTGCCTCCGGGCTTTAGCAGCCACCGCTCTTATGGTTAAGGAGGCATCTAAGCTGACCCTGGGTCAGCCCACCACAGTGTATATGCCTCACCGGGTGCAAGCAGTCTTGGAAACGAAAGGGGACAGGTGGATGACAGGAGGAAGGATCACCCAATACCAAGCCCTCCTCCTTGACACTCCAGAAATAAAGTTGAGGGTCTGCCAGACTTTCAATCCAGCAACCTTACTGCCAGATCCCCCACTTTCCCTCTGGATCACCAATGCATACAAATCACAGACGAGTTATACTCTTCTCACCGGGACCTATCAGAGACACCTTTATCTGACCCAAAGCAAAACTGGTACACATATCGCAGCAGTTTTGTAGAAAAGGGAGAGAGGAAAGCAGGATATGGTGTAGCGAGCCTGGAAGAAACTAAGGAAAGTGGGTCTCTTCCCCCATACACCTCAGCCCAGAAAGCTGAACTTTTTCCCTGACAAGAGCTTTGGAGTTAGGCGAAGGAAAGAAGATTAATGTGTATATGGACTCTAAGTATGCTTTCCTCATTCTGCATGCCCATGCAGCAATTTGGAAAGAAAGAGAGATGCTCAGTGCCCGAAGGTCTCCTATTAAACACAAAGAGCTCATTCTCAGGCTCCTGGAGGCAGTCAAACTTCCTGCAAAATTAGCTGTCATCCACTGCAAGAGTCACCAAAAGGGGCAAGAAAAAGAAGCTCAAGGAAATAGGAAAGCTGATCAAGAGGCAGGATGAGCTGCCGGGGAAGCTACCTCTGCCACTGCTATCTGCCCCCTTTTCCCCAAGGAAACCCTGACTCCAGATTTTACCCCAGGGGGACATTCCCGATATGCTGAGCAGAGCTGGGAGATTGGGTCACATGGGTGGTTTCAGCCTGATCAGGCCCAAATAATACTCCCTGATTCTCAGGTTTAAAAAATTACTAACACCTTACATAAGAGCACCCATTTTGGAAGAGATAATCTAGAAATCTTGCTTAAGTCTATTCTCTACCATCCGCAGTTAGCTAAGGTTGTTAAACAGGTCACACAAAATTGTGACACCTGTCTAAAAAATAATCCAAAAACCAGACCTCCTCTAATTACACCTGTCCAACATCGGGGATCATATGCAGGAGCGGACTGGCAAGTAGAATTTACAGCCATGCCAAAGACCCAAGGGTTTTCTTATTTGCTAGTCTTTATTGACACATTTACAGGATGGATCGAAGCGTTCCCTACTGAGACAGAGAGAGCTACAGAAGTCTGTAAAGCTCAGCTGAAGGAGATAGTGCCTAGGTGTGTGCTGTCTCGGTCACTTCAGAGTGACAATGCGCACTCATTTACAGCCACGATATCCCAGAACCTAGCCGCATGCTTAGGCATAAAATACCAGCTCCGCTCATCCTGGAGGCCTCAAGCTTCAGGAAATGTAGAGAGAGCCAACCAGACTCTTAAAAGGGCTCTGGCTAAGCTATATCAAGAAACACATAATAAGTGGACACATAGGCTACCCATAGCCCTCATGAGGGTATGGACATCCCCCCAACGGCCACTATTGTTAATTCCTTATGAAATGATGTATGGAGGTGCATTCTGAACTTCTGGTTTGTTTTTTGACGAGGATGCCAATACACTCTTAAAACATATAATTGACCTGGGAAGTTTTCAACAAGAACTCCAACGGTATGGAGAACAAATCCTCCCTAAACCACAGGAAGACTTGAAAAATCCCCAGGTAAAGCCAGGGGATTAAGTATCAGTAAAGACCTGGCAAAAAAAAGGGAGTCCAAACCAGCTGTCCGAGAAATGGACAGGGCCATATCAGGTTGTTCTAGTGACTTCAACTGCTGTAAAAGTGAAGTGTCTATCTGCCTGGGTCCACAATTCTAGAATAAAATCCTATGGCCTACAGGAGCGGGAGATAGAAACTGAGACTCCAAAGCCAGAGGACAGCTATTCCTGTGAACCTGTTGAAGATCTCAGGCTCTTGTTCAAGCAGAACCCCATCAATCCTGCCTCAGATAAGTAAAATGCATCATATGACGTTCTTCTTCTTTCTAATCATATCTCCCTGTATGGCTATTGATCTCTCCCTAAACGAGGCATGTTCACTTGCAAACCACACTGCTTCTCAACTCAACCTAACCAGCCCGTGCTGGATTTGCATTAATAGCAAATGTTGGGGGTATGGCTTCTTCCCTCAAGCCTCATGAATCAGTCTCTGCTACCTTCAAACTCTTCTGCAGCTTCCTCACCTCTCTCAGCCTTCAGAGAACTGAAGAGACTTACGAGAGTTTTAAGGCTTCCCTTGTAGCTCAGTCGGTAAATCTGCCCTCAATGCGGTAGACCCGGGTTCAATCCCTGTGTCATGAAGATTCACTGGAGAAGGAAATGCCAACCACTCCCAGTACTCTTGTCTGGAGAATCCCACAGACATAGGAGCCTGGCAGGCCACTGTCCATGGGGTTGCAGAGAGTCAGATGCCACTTAATGACTAAATCATCATCAGGGTTTGCTCAAGATTTGGCTTTGGCTTAAGGGTCATTCAAACTTTTTCCGCATCATCAATAAGGTTGTTTCACTTTCTTATTATTCCTGTGTTCACGAAATAGCCCTTTTACTTTCAAGAACTTTTCTTTTGCACTCACAACTTGACTAACCAGCACAGAATTCTAGTTGTCAGCCTATCTTGGCTGTCAACACACTTTCCTCACTAAGCTCATAATCATTTCTAGCTTTTGGTTTCAAGTAAGAGATACGCAACTCTTCCTTTCACTTGAACACCTGGTGCCTCAGATGGTAAAGAATCTGACCCAATGCAGTAGGCTGGGGTTTGATCCCTTGGTCAGGAGGATCCCCCAGAGAGGGAAATGGCAACCCACTCCAGTATTCTTACCTGCAGAACTCCATGGACAGAGAAGCCTGGCGAGCTACAATCCAGGGGTCACAAAGAGTTGGATACAACTGAGTGACAAACACACATACACTCAGAGGCCACTGCAGGGTTATTAACTGCCCTAATTTCAATACTGCTGAGTCTCAGGGAATAGGGAGACTTGAGGAGAAGGAGAGAGATAGGGAATGGCTGGCTGGTGGGGCAGTCAGAACACACATATTTTACTAAGATCACTGCACTATCTCCTGTGGGCACGGTTCATGGTTACAATTAATTACAAACTCCGAAACAATGACAACAGTATTATCAAAAGTCACCGATCACAGCTCACTCTAAGAAATAACAATGAAAAAGTGTGAAATACTGCGAGAATCACCAAACTGACACAGAGACCCAGAGTGTGCAAATGCTACTGGAAAGATGACGGACACCCTCAGTGCAGGGCTGCCGCAGAACTTCAGTTTCCAAAAACTGAATTTGCAGGTACAATAAAACACGGTCTACTTGTATGCTAAAGTATCGACAATGGGCATTTTGTCAAACAGTTTAAGAAAAGAGAAGTTCTTTGTACTGCAATTGTAATTTTTCTCCAAGTCTGAGATTGTTTCAAAACAAAAGTAAACAAAAATACAAACAGAGACACACAAACATACATATATACAGGGAGTCTTCACTTTTGCAACTAGTGTTAACTGAAATTTGTGTACATCAGAATCCTGACTTCATAAGTGCACAACTTCAGAACAGGCATGGCAGTTTGCTACAGTGTGGAAATTGAGAGTTTTTTAAAAATATAAAAAATTTTAACAAGATTTTGTACACTTAATTTCTACACTGAAGTATTTTCTACCTAATTTTATACAGAAATGTCACACACATAAAACTGTTAATAAAATCAGAGGTTTCAAAAACAAAGAAAAATGTTCTATTTCTTAAACTAGAGTAATGTTTTATTATTATTCTTCAGAATTTAGTTAAAAAGTAGTCTTTTCAAACCATTCAAAATTTTATAAATGACAATTAAAATTAACCTTAAAACCTTGCACTGGCTCTGGAAAAGACACTTCCATTTGGGAATGATATCTCTGTCCAAAGATTCCTTTTCCCTTTTAACTACTATTTCCATCATTAATGGCAAGATCATACAATTCTTCCTTCAGTGTTTGGAAGAAATGATCATGAAGATACTAAATGAAAACTGCAAGGTCCAAATCAGAGTATGTTGTGTCTATAAAAGGAGAAGCCAAAAGAATATATATATATAATCATTTGTGAAGACGCAGAAGTTATCCAAAAGAATACATTTAGAAACTAAGGAAGGGACATGGATGGCTGGCAGACAGAGACTGGACGGACACTTTTACTGTTATCCTTCTGTTCTTCTACACTGTCCTGTGGGACTTTCCTAGTGGTCCAGTGGTCCAGAATATGCCACCCAGTAGGGGATACAGGTTCAATCCCTGGTCTGGGGAGGTTCCACAGGGCAGCTAAGCCTGTGTGCCAGAACTAACGAAGCCCTCGAGCCCATGCTCTGCAACAAGAGGAGCCGCCGCAGAGAGGGGCCCGCGTCCCACAGCTGAAGAGCAGCCCCAGATAGTAATCCCCACTTGCTGCAACTGGAGAAAGCCTGTACATGGTGAAGACCTCATACTGCCGTATATACATAAGTAAATTCTTAAATGTGTTAAGTAGGTAAGTAAATAAAGTATACTTTGTGAAGAAAATCTACTCAGAAAAAAAAAGGTCCGATTAAAAAAAAAAAAAAAAAAAACAACACTTCAGACTAAGCAGATAGAACAAACTAAGCAAAGTCACGCCATTGACTAGTAACTTTTTCAAATGAAATAATAATAAAAAATCAATTTTTACACTAAGGCTGTCAAAAACTACATATATTTCAAATAATTTCATGTGATAAGGCCAACTTAAAGGCAAATTTTATCGAAAATAGAACTGGAATCTTCATTTAACTTCAAAAGCTAAGAAAGAAACTTTCAGATTTTTCCTAATTTATGTCTTAACATTTCAAAGACAGCATCCTTGAAGTTTAATACATGTTCTTGCCAATGTACACTCAGAAATATAACCAATCACATTTTCACGACATCTGTGTCTTTACACAGATGACGTGATTCAGAAAAATTAAAATTGTCAGAGAGAGATTATTGGAGTTGTTCAAGTTATCAAACTAGACACTTAACAAGTCTCTGTCTGGAATCTGGGGCCCACTGATCAATCCCCATACCACGCTTTCCCCAATCCATGCATGAGGTAGTTTAAAAACATCAGAAACAAGCTTACAGAACACTTACTGACACTAAACCCAACCCTTCAAATCCAGCAGTGTGCAAGGCTTCACTCTCTGCATGTACTATGGATTAAGATAAAATGCCAGATATTAAATATGCAGGTTGGTTACCCAACTCCTTAGTTTTCATTGTTTCTAATCCACTATTTTTTGAAAGCCAATATATGAACATAGTTAGGCACTAGGTGATACAGAGAAGAACGTGTCCCTGGCATGACCCAAGTATTGTGATCACAGTCAAACAAAACCATGAGAGAAATGTGTTAAATGTCTACAAAAGGTGTAGCCCTAAGATACAGGAAGAATGTAAAGAGTATTCTGGAAAAGAATGAAAGAAGTCGTCAATAGATCAGCTGAATAAAATCAATTGGTACAGCAATAAAACAGATTCAGGTTCTAGAGACGACCCTGTTGAGAACACTTACAAAGGTTATCTTTTGTTTGGAAAGGCTATGGCCGAGCAATTACGAGTTACAAGGAAAGAAGTTCCCAAGGACTTCAGTGCCCCAACCAAAACCTTATGAATCATTAAAAAAAAAAAAAAATGCTAGCACAGAACACAACCTCGGAATGTGCAAGAAAGGTTCCAACCAACATTATTTGGAATGACACAACTACAATTCTACTGGGCAAGTACCTTTCAATGCAAGGAAAGAAACTGAAGAAATAAATAAAAGAAATTAACTAATATATAAATATCTTAGAGACTCAAATCCTTAGTACCAGTATTTATGATGCTTTACATATTTATATATTTGTAACGTAAAACAATTCTGACTATTAGCGTAAAATATCAGCCCTATAATTTCAATTTAAAACAGAATTAACAGCTAACCTAGACTTGTAATTTTAATTTGAATTTCACTATAAATAGTACTGAAACTTAAGATATTAATATGTACCATGCTTGTAAGTTTATTAAATGTTTTAAGATTTACCATAACATTTGTGAAGGTTTGTCTGAAAACTGAACTACTTCCCAAATAGTGAATATATTAAGTTATTTAAACAGTTTTTTAAAGTTTTAAATATGTATGTAAAAGGGATGCAATATAGTTTAAGTCTCCTTTTAAAATGATTCCCTAAACTTACTATATGTATCTAAAAAGATTTGTTAAGTTGAACTTTAAAATTTAAGGGAAATTTGGGGTTTAAAATGTAACTTTGATAAACTACATACTAATTCTTTAAAACCAAAGGAGCTTCCAAATAATTATTTCTGTTTAGAAAAACCCACCTTCAAGGATACAAAATCCTACTTAACTCTTATTAATCCTTCAGTATCTACGTAAAATTCTTCCTTTTCCATGAAGTCTTTCCTCTTTTTCCTTTTACCCTATACTAGGCAAAAAGAAAATAAATGTGTCTCTATCATTCAAACTGCTAATTTATTCTATTCTAGTGGCATAACTTTATGAAAACTCTTCTTTCAGGAATCCACATCGCCTATCCAAGGGTCACACGCACTTTCAGAACAGGGTCTGTGCTTTATACTGCTCTCAACCTCTAGAAACATCTTACACAAGGCAACGCTAGCACACAGTAACTATTGGCGGTGGATGAACTGAATTCTAACAATTTTCCATGCCTTTCCAAATGGACCATTACCTCTGTTATGTCCCAATGGTGTGAAAACTGATCCAAGTCAGTGAGGTAAAGTAGCACGGGAGAAAGCTGCGTCTGGATGACATGGGGCACTCCTCAAAGGCTCTGAAGCCAAGTCAGTTCCTCTTTTGAAAACCCTAATTTGAGTATAAAGAAATCCAATTTAAAATAAATCACAAAGCAAGTAACATTCTTAAGTAATTTTTAAAAAATAGACATGTATCTTCAAGTTAAATTCTTCAAGCTAACAAGCTATTTTCTCTGAATTTCTGTACTTTATGTATTATTTTAAAAAATGAAATGCCAGCGATGTAGTAAAATTCATATAATTATGTACACAAAGATTTGACCTGAATCAAATGTGTAATACATCAAGAAACAATATTATATCCCTTAAACTGAGGGCTTTGCCACCTTTATACTTAAATAAGTGTGAAAGACATAATCATTCTAATTAATGTCAGGTTTAAAAAAGCAAATGAACAAGAAAAACAATATGCTCCTTCATACATATACCAAACTCTGTATTCTTACATAATAGCCTTTCAAGTGTCTTAAAACTATTCCATCCCCCCTAAGTCTATTTCTTCAACAATTACTGTGTACTTCCTTCTACCTATTCCATATAATAAGATTTCTGATTCTCTTACCACCTCTATTACACCTAGTCTGACCTATACAAACAACTTGCCCAAGTCCCTCCTGAAAGACAGCTCTTAGAATGATCAGAATATGAGCACAATGTGGTCTGACCCTAGCTACCTGCTTTGATGTTTTCAGATCACTGTACTTCCATGAACATGCCCTAAAGAGCCATCATCTAGTTGGGAAGCCATATCACACTCCTGGCTGATTCCTAATGAGTTTCCTAAAACCACTAAACCCTTTGACAGGTACTACTAATTAAAACATAAAGCCCTCACATCCATCTCAAACGCATACATCCAAAACTATCAAACAAACATGTACAAGTCTACTTGTTACTTGTTTCTTTTATATAATATTTATCTTGCTACATTCAGCTCCTTATCAGAACTTTTCAAGCTATTTTTGGATTCTGACAACATATTTCAATAAGTCTCTTAATTTTAAGTCTTCAGAAAATTTCAAACACTGTCATCTTTATCATCCAGTTACAAAACAAAACTACCAAAGACAGTATGATCATTTAAAACAACAGTAATAATACTTACTAATCTAACACATCAAGACTCATTTTACTAATTTTTCTCTGACATCAATGGAAAGCAAAATATGGCTAATTAAAATGTGATGTTTTTCCTAACACACCGAACATGTTAAACATGCTTAAAATGGATATTCTGTTCCCCATCTTATTAAGCTATGCAGTGAGGTCCAAAACTTAGACCCAAACAGGTAAGACAGTAAATCTCAGGAGAATTTTCATACTAGGTTCTTTTCCTTTCCTTAACTTGGTGGATCAGGGCAGTTACCTGTAAGTGTTGAAAATAAGAAGCTGAAATAGTCCTCATTACTGATGTTTAACTGATCACTTCCATTCCATTCTTTCACTGAAGACTTCCATCCAGAAAATGATGATCTACAATAAACAATGGAGACCTAGTACTAGAAGTGACCAAATTGAAGACTCAGGAATAAAGCACAGAATATATGACTATTCTTTATGGAATACAAGTATAATTTAAGAGCTCAGTCAAAAATCCGTAGCATGTATCATCTTTACATGTAAGGGGGTTCAAGTATCGTAATATGGAAAATATAATTTCTAACATATGTTTATGTAAAGTTTCCTTGAAAAGCATAACCAGCCCACTTATATGGTACAACTGGAA